>NW_010972437.1:10326775-10327933 GCF_000737465.1 Haliaeetus leucocephalus | reverse complement strand
CGGCGGGGCGGGAGGCGGAGCGGAAGCCTGCGGCAGGGTTTATTGCTGTCGTTTGGCGCCCTCGTCTGTTTTCTTAAAGGCTGTAACGGGGCGAGCATCTTCCCCCCTCTCGTTCGGAAACCGCAGCCGAGATACCACATCTCCGAGGCACTCGTGTGCGCACACAACCAAAGCCGGCACAGCCCGAGACTCCAGAAATGTTACTGCACCACTAAAAAGGGGCGAACGTTTTTTATGCTGTTCGGAGCGGGTGGAAAAGACTACACGTAAAGCCCCGGCGTGAGAAAAAAATAGGTCACACGCAAGTGCGGCTGTGAGTGATCTTTATTAGTGTTATGTTATATTTTGCACCTTTTAAATAATACTGATACCTTAGGTTATGTACAACGTATCTTAATATGTAGCTACACTCAGATGCAAGGGAAATAACGTGTTATAAAAGACGTTCATAATCTCCCACTAAGTAGATGTGAGGTAACAAACCCCTTCCCGGCCATGCAGTTAATCAGTTCACCCCAAACCGTCAAGCCACTAATAAACTAGTCATCTGATATTTATACTCCCAGCAAACTAGATGCATGTACTGTATTGATGTTTATCCACTGGTTTGGGGATTTTCGGTTTGGGTTGGGTTCTTTCTTTCTTCTTTTTTCTTTTTTTTTTTTCCAAAAACAATAGCACAGCCTAAAAATCTTTCGGCATATGTTTATAGTTCTTCAAACCCAACAGCTCAGCCTAAAGAACCTCCGGCATTAGAGTGACATTAGTGGGCAAAGGGGGAGGAAGTTACAGAGGCGGCCGAAATATGCGAGGTTTTGTTAGACGCTGTTTACTCAGTTGTTCTTGTAAGTTTAGATAGCTGCTTAGGCCCATTGCCAAACTCCTTTTCATTTTTACCTTTAAAGTTATTACTCGAGGCATCAAAGAGTATTTCAGTGCTCGTTTATTAACTCTTACCCGGCAAAAAGAGGTCACACAACTGAATTGAACTGAAGTTCGTATTGAATCAGCCAAACAACGTCTCGGCCAGCTTTTCACCGCCCTGAGCGCGCTCGGGAAGACCGACAGGAATACCGGCTTCCTCCTTCCCCCCCGGGACAGGCTGCCAACAGGGGCCCGGGGCGGCGCGCAGCGCCGGCGGGCTGCCCGCGGCAGCGC
>NW_010972437.1:10323246-10326495 GCF_000737465.1 Haliaeetus leucocephalus | reverse complement strand
CTGGCAGCGCGGCTCCGCGCCCGCGCAGCGGCTGCCCCGCGTGTCTCGGCACGCACCGCGCTCCCGCTCTGCCCCGACTCTCCCCCCCGCCTCAGGCCGTCATAAGCATAGGGCCGGTCTCGGTGCGTCTGCCAGCGGGTTCGGTCCTGAATCTCCGTGAAACGTCACCCGAGAGCGGTGAAGGACTCGAACCCCGCGTGTCCCCGAGTCACGCGGGGCCTGCAGCACCGTCCCTGCCCACGCTACCCAGGCTGAGATCCCGCGGGCGCTCGCTTTGCGAGGTTAATCATTACGTGACGTCTTCTGGGGCTGCCCTTGCACACAAACGGGTTTTAGCTTAAACGATAAAGCGTTACGCCGGTCGCAAAGCTGCTCGGCCGATGTTCCATTTTAGGTCGCAGCTGCGGCAGGTCGGCGAGCTCGTCCCGGGTCAGGGTCTCCGAGGTCCCCGCGCTGCTTCAGAGCGGCGGTGGTGGGAGTCAGGGAGCGGCCAGCACCCGCCCGTGACCCGAGAGCTCAAGTTCAATGCCCGCAGTGCTCAGCCGCCCCTAAGCGCGGCACCGAGGCCACGCAGGGAGTCCCGAGAAAACTTTCTCCGGCTCGAAAAGGATTTTTTGAGGCTGAAGTAAATAAGGAGATGAGCAGCTGTGGCACAGATCTGGAGGGAAAAAATAATTTAACAATTTTCCCCGCGTTGCTGTTAAATATTTTCATTTTCGTAACTGGCTTTTTTTTTTGAAAGAGGTAGGGGAAAATGAAAGCTCTTCTGTTCTGTTTAGCTATTAAAAGTCCACGCAAGTTAAAAGGTAACAACGGAAGGCAGTGGGCATGGGGGAAGGTTTGAGGGAAGTATAAATCGATTGCTTTTCTCTTCCTTTGCGTTCTCCCTTTGTCCTGGCGGACTTTTTTTTTTTTTTTTTTACAGCAAACACTACAAGAGAAGCAACTTCCTAAAGACACAGTTACCATCGGCAAATTCTGGCGAGGGAGGTGATGAAAAACCTGAGGTTTTTTTCCTGGGAGACACCAGGCGGAGGACAGACAGCAAATACTAAAAGCCTGTGCTAAAAGCTTGAGTGGAGTCCTAACTGTGTTAAATCATGGCAAATGTATTTAAGGAAATGAGATAATTTCGGGGGGGCGAGACTTTTTTTTTCGGGGGAGAACACAGCCACTTTCTGCAGCAATGCTATCTAGCTCGTGTGCAGATTCCCGTGCAATGTGTCAATGGAAAATGCAATGCGGCTCCGCGGGGCGCTGGGCACCCGCGGAGCCGCCGCCGGGGGAAGGCAAGGACTGTCCCGCAGGCAGAGGCCCGGCAAGCGCGGCACGTCGCCCTGCCTGCCTCGGACCGAAGTCTCGATGGGGACGGTCCTTCCCGGGCAGGGGAGGCGGGGGGCTGCTGCGGGCCGGGGCCGGGGCCGGGGCCGGAGCACGCCGCCCTGCACGGCCCCCGGGACCGGGGGTGCGGGACGCGTCCTGCCACTTGTAAACTGGGTGGATGATCTCAGAGATCCGACCTTGGCTCATGAGCTCATTTTTTTATTATTATTCGTGTGCATAATATCCTGCCGTGCAAGGCAGTGCTGTTTTCTACACCCTCCACAAAACGGCTCATTATAGAATGGAAGTTGTTGGCCATAAACCCGCCCAAAGACGCAGTTTTCTGGGACATCGAGGGGCTCTCGCTGGCGCAGAGGTCTCGGCAGGGCTGAGGTCCTCTGCGGGCGTCGCTGCGGCTGCACCGTGGTTTGCTTTGATGTAACGCAGCTCAAAAAGCTCCGAAACCCTGTGCTTTAGGTGCTCCTTTCTTTCGGCAGCCTTATTTAAAATGTGGTGGCGAGAGAGAAAATTTCACCGCATTTCTTGCCAGAGGAAACACAACGGGAGATGGGAATACAAATGGAAAGGTGTCCGGAGAAATAAAGTCTCTCGTTTCTCGGGATTTCGGTGTGTTAGCAATGTTGTCACTAGAAAGCTGCGGGCAGGGACATAAAAGGATGAGAAATTCATGCCTCGACAAAGCGTCCTGCTAATTATATAGGGTTTCATGTCCTGAGAGTAAATACTGATTCGACTTACAACCGAGTGAAACACGTAATCACGTCCGGCTCACTTCTTAGCTGATTACGAAAGATTAATAGCAATTAAGTGGTTAGAACTAATGAACGTGAACTCGTGCTTGCCATCCGGTTGTTGCTGCGATTGCTGGCACCCGTTTGTCATTTCTCACCCCGCTTCCAGAAACTGCCGACGATTATTAGACCGGCTACGAAGCAGGGCTGCGCAGGGGCGGCTGCTGCGCGACCTGCCGCGCTCCCGCTCGGCCCCTCCGCGCCCGCGGTAGCCCAGCAGCCCGGGGGGCCCGCCACCGCCTGCCCGGGCTGCTCAGCAAGGCCACCTCCAGCCCCTCCAGCACCAAGTTTCACCTCCACGGCGGCTGCCTCTCTTCTCTCCCGCGCCTGAGCCTCCGCTGGGACAGTAAACACGGCCCCAGCTACGTGCTTTTCAGCGGGCGCGGAGATGCCCTGCCTTTCCCCACGGAGCTGCCGCAACTTGTTGCCCTCCGCGCCCGAGAGAGGGTTAAGTGTCTGCAATACACAACCGTGGAGCGCCAGGAGCCGGCCCAGAGGGGCTGGGGCTGGGGCTGGGGCTGGGACACGTCTTCGGAGCTTTCTCCATTTCCAGCTCTTCGCGCTCCTGCGATTTCCATCCCGGCTCAGCGGGAGAGTCGAGAGAGACGACAGAAGGATTTGCCATAGTTTTGGGAAGTCACCCCCAGAACAGCCGTCAGCATAAGCAAACGCCGCGTTTTAACTAGGCTGCCTTACCACGACATGAACTGACACTGCAAGGGGAAAAAAGCCACGTCTAATGAGTGCCAGGTTTAGCATCTTGCGCTGCGTACAGCCCCGGTGCCATTTCCTGGCTGGTAGCAATATCTGGGGGCTGAAGGGGGGGGGTCTCCCACGGGCCGAGAGCTCCGTGGAGCCAGGGGACCCCTTCTCCCCTATAACAAAGCCCTTCCACTCCATACATCGCCGGGCAGGAGGGAGGTGGGGAGGATGGCACACAAAGACCGTGTCGGGTTTTTCTCCCTGCCGCAGGCGCAACAATGAGCTGGGGAAGGTCTCGCCGGGGATCCGGTCAGACCCCGGCCCGCGGCTTCAAAAAAAGAGCCTCTGCCCGCGGCTTCAAAAGGGCCAGCGGAGGACCCTTGGTCCTCCGCTGGCCCTTTTGAAGCCGCGG
>NW_010972437.1:10322325-10322921 GCF_000737465.1 Haliaeetus leucocephalus | reverse complement strand
CTCGGGGTTCGCCTACGCCGGCGGAGGGGAGCGCTCGGGGGCGGCGGCGAGGCCCGACCCCCCCGCCAAGGACTGCCCGGGCTCCGCCGCGCCGGCCACCGCCCCCGCGCTCGGCTATGGGTATCACTTTGGCAATGGATACTATAGCTGCAGGATGTCCCACGGGGTTGGGATCCAGCAAAACGCCCTGAAGTCTCCCCCCCATGCCTCCATTGGCGGCTTTCCCGTGGAAAAGTACATGGACGTCTCCAGTCTGACCAGCACGAGTGTCCCCGCCAATGAAGTCTCCTCCAGGGCGAAGGAAGTGTCCTTCTACCAGGGCTATACAACCCCCTACCAGCACGTTCCTGGGTACATAGACATGGTCTCAACGTTTGGCTCTGGGGAACCGAGACACGAAACATACATATCAATGGAGGGCTATCAGTCTTGGACTCTGGCTAATGGCTGGAATAGTCAGGTTTACTGTGCCAAAGATCAGACACAGAGCTCACACTTTTGGAAATCGTCCTTTCCAGGTACGAGAGGGAGAGAAATGGTCTGAGCTGAACCCCCCCCGCGCCTCCTCCGCCTGCCCGTCCCCTCCCCCGCCCCCC
>NW_010972437.1:10318622-10322315 GCF_000737465.1 Haliaeetus leucocephalus | reverse complement strand
GCCCCTACCCCCGAGGAAACCTCACCCTCTGCTTTCCAGCCCGCGGGACAGACCCCGGGGCCCCCCCCGCCACCCAGCGCCAGGGCCCCGGACCCCCCGTCCCGCGGGCGCCGGGGCGGCCGCGGCTCCTTCTCCTGCTGCTTCCCTCGGAGGCCGGGTTTGTATTCGCGTTCGCAGTTTGCAGGAGGACGGCTCGAAGGCTTGCGCTCGTCCGCCTCTCCGGCCGGCGATTGACCCGGCCCCAGAGCACTTAAGAGGCTGGGAGTAGCGAGGGCACAGAGGCACAAACCACATGCAAACAAACCCGGGGAAACACACACCAAAGCGATTTCTGTGTGTGCGCTGCCAGCACCGACCTGCTCTCGGCACCCCAGCCAATGCCCCCGCCGTCCTACGTGCTCGCTAGCGATGCATGCCTGAAAAGTGATGACAGTCCATCAAGGTTTTGGTGCTTTACTAACGTGCAAATAATGTGGCGGTGTAAATAATAATAAACTGTAAACAACCCGGCATTATTTATTTGCCCGTGAAAACCAGTGCCCAACAAGTATCGGTTAAGCTTTAAACGCCTGTAATAAAATTCTAATTTTTCACATAATGTCTTTTACAATAGGGGACGTTGCACTAAACCAGCCCGATATGTGTGTCTACCGGCGTGGGAGAAAGAAGCGAGTGCCGTACACAAAACTGCAGCTTAAAGAACTCGAGAATGAATATGCCATTAACAAGTTCATTAACAAGGACAAGAGGCGAAGGATATCCGCAGCCACAAACCTGTCTGAGAGACAAGTTACCATTTGGTTTCAGAACAGGAGGGTGAAGGATAAGAAAATAGTCTCCAAACTGAAAGACAATGTATCTTGATCTATTAGTTGCGGACAGTGATGGATATATAAAATCAATTTACGACCAGCTAAAGACTTTTGGAAAGACTTCATTGAAAATATATTTAAATTTTTTTTCTCCTTCCAGCGGCGGCGAAATTGCGGGAATTGTTTTCCATGAAAGTCAGCGTTTTTCTCTCAGTGGAAGGGAGTGCTGACAAATCTTGAATTATAGTTCTGTTTCTTCCTTTTGAAAATAATAATAATATTAATATTAATTATATTTTCTGTTCTTCCCTCTAGGCCAGTATAAACGAATTTAAATATGTTGAACGGTTACAGTTATAACTTTCTTAAATGCTTAACTCTTTGGGGGGTTTTCTGTAGTTTTTTTTTTTTTCTCTGAACAACAGCCAGTGCCAAAAAGTGTCAGTTTTGATTTGGTATCGTAAACTTCAAAACACGCCGAGTGAAAAAAAAAAAAATCAATCGGAAAATGCAAGAAAGCCGGAGTCCGGACCCGTGGCAGCACCCGGCTGCTGCCAAAACCCGCCGAGCCCACCGGGACCCGGAGAGAATTACGAATTTCGTGGAGGGGTAACGTCTGCAGCCGGATTTTTAATTGCTTTTTCGAGGGAGGGAGAATCTCTCCGAGCAGTTGCGGGGCGCAAAGCACAGTCCCGGGCATATCCCATCGCACTCCCCGCTTCGACAGTTTTGGGTTTGGGTTTGGGTTTTTTTTTGGTTGGTTTTTTGTTTTGTTTTGCGGTTTTTTTTCCGCGATTTCGTTTTCAGTGGAAGGATTTCATATCCCCCGGTTGAAAAAGGAGCCGCCTGTTCCCGGGAAGGGGCGCTTCGGGCCCGGGCGGGCGCTGCCGGCCGCCGGGGCTGCGCGGCTGGGCGCTCCGCGGAGGCGCAGGTCGGGGCACCTCGGGGAAGCGCTTTCGGCGGGACTGATGGGTCAGCTCGTCCTGCAGCCAGGGGAGAGGCTGCCGCTACAGAGGTGTGTATAAACCTGCGCAGACCTTGTGTAAAATGCCCGCTCTAGCCTGTTTGTCCGGACAAGCACAAGACTCTTCTCCTTCCTCCCGCCACGGCGCTTAAAAAAACCCAACCAAACAAACAAAAAAACCCCAAAACTCCTGGTCGGAGAAGTGAAGTTCACCGCTAACTTTTAATTTACAAAAATAAACGGGTGTTAATGACAGAAGCAATAAATAAGGAATTTCAAAAGATGCCATAATTTATATAGGCCGAAAGGCTAGGATTTTGTCGATTTTTTTATTATTTTAAACCTAGTGTGCATGTTACGATATACACAGGGTGATCAGACACGCTAGTCAACTACTAGGAGAGAGAAGCGATATCCTCTCTGTTAATGTGCCTCGTCTAATTATTAAAATGTGTGTGTTCCGAACTAGTATTATTTATTATAATGTACTATTGCTCTAAACACTTTGATTACCAGTGTATGTGGGTAAGACATACGGTAAGACTATTTCTCCATAAACCATATCTTTTTCTTTTCTTGTCCTAAAGCCTGCTTTTACTTTGTGTTGGAAATATGGGCTGAACTTCCTAGCTGTTAACGATGTTGCCAAACTGTTCCTAAAGCATCTTTAATAAAACGATTTCTTTTCGATATGTATAAAAAGAGAGGAAGAAATTCGCCTTCTTTTTGCAGCAGGGCGTTTCGCGGGCTCCAGGCTTGCCTGGGAGCTTCCCGGGGCCACTTTTGGGACGCCGTTCTTGGGAAAAGAGAGGTAGATACGAGGCGAGGCGCGTTAAAGGAGGCAGAGGCGTATCCGAGAGCGCCTCGCCGCTGGGGAAGGGGTTTTTGGGAGGATGAAATGCTGCCGGCTTGAAACACCAGGGGTGGGAGGCAGGGGAGAGCCCGTCTCTCCCCTCTCCCCCCGAGCCCGGCTCCGCCTGCCCGGTGCCCGGTGGCCGGGGGCGGCCCAGCGCCCCTTTGTTTTCCCCTCCCAGGCCGACCCGGCACTTGCCGGTGCCCCGGCGGGGCTCCGCGGCGGCGGGGGCGGCCGCCCCGGCCTCCGTTCGCTCCGCAACCGGCTGGCTCCAGCGGGGGGTTATCTTCCGCCTCCTCCGCCTTCTTCCTTCCCCTTTCTCTTCCGCTTGAGCGCTCAGGGCTTTTGAGGCGTTTTTTTTCCCCCGAACGGACGAACAAAGGTGCGTTTCGGAGCGTTGCAGGTTTTACGGCGAAGCGCATTTCTGTTTGATTCTGGAGACTCGTGGGGCACATCACTGAAGTACCTGGAAGAGCCCTCTCTGCCGACGCAGCCTTGTTTTCTCTGAATGTTTTAAATTCTTCTTTCCCCACCCTTGCCTCCCCCCCCGCCCCCCAGCCACACACACACTGCGCTCCTCCTAATTCTGGAGAAGCTTTTCCTCCCAGTGAGCCTCCCCGCCGACGGAGGGCCGGGCACTGCCGGAGCCGTTGTGTTTCCCGGCCGCGGAGCCGTCGCGGGCTGTTCCCTTCCTCCTTCCAGGCTTAACCTTTGGCTTTGCCGGTCTCCGGGCTCTCAGAAGACGCAGCTTTGCCACGGCCAAAGCTCCCTTCCCGGGGCAGGAGGAAACCCGAACTGGCTGGCAAATCGGTACCAGATGGAGAGGAGTCGCCTTTTAATCTCGGAGTAACAACGTGCACAAGCAGTAAGCAAGCGGCAGCTACAGGCAGGAGGAAGGCGAGCCCGGGGCAACGGGCCGGGGCGCGTCAGCCCGCCCACCCAGCGGCGCCGATTTAAGTTTTCTACGCCCGGAGCTGGGCCACTGACGAGCGCTATTCAGAATCCCCGTGCCCGGGGTCCGGGCTCTGCCCGGGACGCGCACGGCCCCGGCCGGGCCCCGGCGC
>NW_010972437.1:10315954-10318603 GCF_000737465.1 Haliaeetus leucocephalus | reverse complement strand
GCGGGCGCGGAGCCGGGCCGCCGCCGCGCAGCCCCGGCTGCAGCCGGACACGGCCGGCCGTGCTTAGAGAGAAGGGCACGGTGGTTCGCCTGAAATGTAGCGCGCATAATTACCGATAATTAATATGTACCTCGACCAAGTGAGCTGCAAATGCGCAGTGGCACAATGATGCATTGCAGGCCGGCCGGCCCGCCTGCCCCGCAGCTACCATGGAGCTGGGCTCCTGTCAGGCAGCGCGATTTCCAGCCATGTCTGAGGCAATCCTGCCATCTCCTGGACAACCCCCGGCATAGGCAGGGGAAGCCTTCAGCTCGCTTCAGGAGCCGCGTTTCCGAGTGATAAATGGGCGAGGGAGACTACTCGGTCACACGCAGAGAAACCTTCGGCTGTAAACTGGAAGAATATGCCAGTGAAATTATAGCGTGTGGTCAGCTCTGATGTTCAGGCCGATCCGGTTGCCTATTTAAAAGCAAAAAAAAAAAAAAAAGAGCGGAAAGGAGCGTGTGAAAGCAGCCCTCCGGGTCGCTCTGTTCCTCTGCGGTGATATTTCCTGTACAGACAGAGGCAGGGGGACACCCGCGGCATTAAAACGCCGCCCCCCAAACCAGAAGCCGGCTGTGGCTGGAAAAACCAGCCCAAGTCCGTCCGAGGCTCTCCGCACCGCGGCAGCGGCCAGCCGCCCTGGAACAAGATGTTTCTGTCAGTGCTTTTCCCTACAGATTTAAACATAAACATCGCTTTCCGCAGCTGTGAGTGTCTCCAGCTACTCCAGATTTGGCTTTTCATATTTTTTCGCGGTATTAATTAGCAATTACAGAAGAGTTGAGCATTAATTGAAAGCTCTGTTTTCTCTAACCTCATAAAAGTTGGTTTGAAGTGTCACCTCTCTTTCCGGTAACTGGGAACTCACGTCCATTCCTTGTGTTTATTGCGGGCGAAAATATAGTCTTTGAACACAAAACGTTCCTTCTGTCTTCCGAGAACCGAAAATCACGGTCAGCTTTTTCGCAAAAGGCCGTTATGAAAATAAACTATTACCCATCCTCTCGGGGAGAAAAAAAGCAGAAAGCGAGTAAGCTAATAAGAGGGAGATTCAATTGGTAGACATAACTCAAACAATAAAAATTAAAGGCAGTGGTCAGTAATATCCTCCAGCGGTGCTTGTGTGGTCCTGTGTGGTCTAGGAGAGAGCAATCATTTAAAGATTTCTTCCAGGGCAATGAAATTACTGCAGAATTTACCCCAATTTCCCATTAAACAGAAAGATGAATTTGATTAGGAGAATGTCAAGAGGGCCAGCGTCTCTGATCTCGGAGTAGAAATAAAACCAAGATTAAAACGATGATCAACAGGACAATAACACGGAAAAATTAACCCTACCTGTTAACTAGGTTCAAGTTTTTAACCGAGGTAATGAAAGTGGCGAAGGCCGGGCATTAAGGCTCTGCTTGAAGCTGGGCTCGCTCAGACCACGGGAGATCCTCTCGGAAAAGAGGCCGAGGACAGAAACGCCCGGTCCGGCTGACGGATGGGGCCTCCAAAGTCTCCGGCGGGGCTGTGGGGCGGCGGTCCCGGCAGCGCTGCGGGAGCGCGGTGCCAGCGGCCGCCGCCGAGCTCGGCCGGGCTTTGGCGGGGTCTCCTTCGCCGAGACCCCCGGCCGCCGGGCCCATTGCGGGTGTCTTTGGGTGCAGCAGGCGGGCGGGCCTCGGCTTGCCGCCGGGGGAGGTACAGCGGCTCCCGACCTGCACGATTTGGGACGGGACACGAGCAACCTCCTGTGAGGATGCTCTCGGGCAGGATTTTGTTCGTACTTACGCCGGTGCTACCGGGAAAACGGGAGAGAGAACGGAAGAACTGGGCTCCTGTTTGATCTCCCAAAAAATGTAAAAATATTTTTCCCCCCCCCCCCATAACACTGTAAGGGATAATTTTCTTTGTCAGGGCAGAAAAATTCCTCATACGCAGCTTGGGAGACAGCAGCGGGGTGCCCAGCTGAGGCTGACTGTCCTCTGCCCACCGCTGCACTCCCATCCTCTCTGCTGCAGAGCACACCCGGGCATTTTCTTTCTTGCAGTCTTTCGATTCTGGTTATTTATTTATTTATCTCGGCGGGTTGCTCAAGTAATTCCGTGTTGTTGCTGTTGTTATTCCCGTTGTTGTTATTGTTGTTGTTTGTTTGATTGTATTCTAAAGACAAAATAAACCCCGAGTTTTAGAAGCGTTGTTTAAAAACTCGTCTTCGCTTCGGAGTGAAGATGGAAGGTAAAAGGGGTAAAAAGGGCAGACGTGCGGACCTAAGAGGACACTAGTCATTAGCGTACGAGAACGACGATCCTGGTGATATCCGATCAATTAAGATTTTAATTGCAAGCATACGCAGATGCATATCGTGTTTCTCGCAATTAAAACAAACGCGTATATAAACCGGACAACATACGTGTTCTGCGCACACGCACGCACAAGGTGTATTCGTCTGTACAGGGACAGAAGTAGGGACGTGTGCCCTGAGCGGTCACAGCTCCTTCCCTTTAGTGGGAAGGAGCCAGCGTAGGTTATTCTCAGCCCGCGGCGCACGCTCTTATCGCGGGTGTAGTTTTGGCCCCGGCAGCTGCCGGGCGCAGGGCGGCTGGCCCGGGGGGGGGCTGCCGA
>NW_010972437.1:10313933-10315944 GCF_000737465.1 Haliaeetus leucocephalus | reverse complement strand
GGGGGGGGGGGCACGGCCGGGCCGGGGGCTGCCCTGTCCCCTCGGCATCTCTGCCAACGTTTGGCTTCCCCTCATCTTTCCGCTGGCGCCGCAGCTTTGCCAGCCAGCCCCGGCCACTTTTATAGAAGCGGAGACCATGTTTTCCCCTCCCCCTTGCGAGCTCGGTATTTTCATATTTCAAGTGTTATCATAAGACTTTTAAAAAGGGGGGAAAAAAGGAGAAGGGGAAAAAAAAGGGGGGACTCAGTGGCTCGGTGGCTGGAGGCGGTGCTGAAATTACCGGCTTTGAAGAACCTGTCTGCAAAGTTTCGTCCAATCGTTTCAGGCTTTCCGCTTATTCCCTGTTGTAACTAAATACTGCTGTAAGAACAGCTGAAGTCCTTTGTTGGAAATGTGTGATCGCAGTCTCTACAGATCTGGCTACGTTGGTTCTCTCTTGAATTTGCAATCTCCAGATTCCTTTTATTTTCCTAATTTGCGGGCTAATGGCAGTCAATTGGCGGCTCTGCCCACCATTTCCTACCCCCGGAGCTCGATCCCGTGGACTTGCTCAAGTTCGTGCGCAGCCCAGCCGCAGAGCCACGCGTTCAGCGGCGCGGCGCAGCCTTACCTCCCCGGCTCCGTTCCAATCAACATCAGCTCCAACGGCAACAAAGAGTGCCTGGAAGACAACAATAAATATTACGCCCACGATGCGAGCTCCAAACAAGAGGAGAGATGCAGGCAGAGGCAATCTTTTGCAAATGACCCAACTGTTACTCACGCAGCCAACTTAAAGCCCGTAAAGTATGACCACTCGAGCCTACAGAGAAGTTTGCATGGCTCGGCTGCTCTTTTTGAAGTGAATTCCTGCACTTCCAGCTTAAAGGAGGACATCAAGAATTCCGTCAACTTGAACCTGACAGTTCAGCCCGCAGCAGTCCAGTCATGCCTCAGACCTTCAGTGCAGGATGGTATGCCTTAAATATCTCGCTTTAGTTAGAGGCGACCTAGTGATACTTGCTTTCTAAGAGATGCCTGTAATTGCTTTGTAACCCCCCTGTAACCCACTCGGAGCGATAATCGCTTAATCCGACTCGGAGGTAGATAGAAATTGCGCTGTCAAGCTGTGCTTTGCCCGATTTGCCGACCTAGTTTAGCCCTGTTATCTTGCGGGTTTTTTTGCATATTCTCTTTAATGCCCAGACCTGATCCACTAAATTATCGACGTGTTTGTTGTAGGTTTGCCTTGGTGCCCCACCCAGGGGAGATCAAGAAAGAAACGGAAACCTTACACAAAACAACAAATTGCTGAATTGGAAAACGAGTTTCTCCTCAATGAGTTTATTAACCGACAGAAGAGGAAAGAACTATCAAACAGACTGAATTTAAGCGATCAGCAAGTTAAAATTTGGTTTCAGAACCGGCGGATGAAAAAGAAAAGAGTAGTAATGCGAGAGCAGGCGCTTTCTATGTACTAGAGCAGAGTCCGCCCGTTCCTGCATGAACTCGTGCCCGGAGTGTTCACCCCTAGAGTAGAGCGTATTCGCGAGTGCAACGCGGGGAGTGTGAGTTTTTACCGTTTAGACCAAGTTCTCGAAACGCGTAGGATCCCTGCGTAAATTGGCAAACCCTGAGTCCTTAGCCAAAAGGAAGAGGACAAGCCGGACCGGCACAGAAACCTGTATTATCAGCTTTTTACCTTTCTTTCTCCATTTATATAGATTTTCTCCTGCTTCTTACCCTCTCTTTCCCCGGAGAACGAGCGGTGCTAAACTAAAATCGATTTCTTTTATCTGTATGTAAACACCATTTTGCAGCAAAATAAAGGAATAACGCCTAGTAAAGACGTCGGCTCTGTGAGTCCCGGCTGCTCCCTTCATCTGCTGCCCTGCACGCCGGGGCGAGCCTGCGGCGCCGGCTTGTTTTGCGGTTTGGAGTAACCTGCTCGAGCAGCCATGGGGGAAAGTGGTTAACAAATAAACCTTTTTCTTTCTCCTTCTTCTTCTTCTTCCTTTTTTTTTCCCCCCCC
>NW_010972437.1:10310250-10313923 GCF_000737465.1 Haliaeetus leucocephalus | reverse complement strand
GGGCAGGGGCCGGGGCCGGGGCAGGGGCAGGGGGGAGCCGGGGCCCCCCCTCTCACCCCGAGGTGCTGCAGGCGCAGGACAGAGGAGAGCCCCGAGCTTTTGGCGGGTTTGCTTATTTTGTGAGACCGTCCCCATGGCCGCTTCCGCAGAGGTTTTTATGAGGGAAAGGGGGGAACGCTTTCGGGTTTTTGCCCAGATATAAACCTCAGAGGATAACCCAACCAGAATGGCTGGGAGCATTGCCCAAGCCGTTTGATTATTGTTTTAGGACGAGAACGAAATCGATTTTCCCCGCATCTTGCTGACAGGCTGTGTCTGCCGGGAGCCTCCAGCCTCTGCAGCACCGGAGCACTCGGGCTGGCCAGAGCTGCAGAGCCAGGGGAAATGCTAGATATTGCCTTGGTCTGATACTTCAGAAAATAAATGAAAAAAAAAAAAACAACCCCAAAAATAATAATAAAGAAAAGAAACCTCACGGAATTGTAGGTCCGGATTAAAACGCCTTTTGGCTGCAATTTCCACCTAATGTGTTTCTAATGAAGAGGCGTTTCCACACGCGAAACCTTGGGTTGCCTCTCCCAACAGTAATAATAATTACGCTGGCGGAGCCCGCGTTATTTTCTGGTATATAAAGTAGGCTCAGATATGGTTGTTCGGGGCGTATGCAACAAGGCTAAACAACCACAAGGAACGGCACAAAGCAGCTACCTATTTACACGGGGCTGTTGCCTTCCTGAAGGCAATAAACTCATTATTTCATAAAGAGGCATATTTGAACTTTGCTCCTACCCGCTCATTTGCTTGCGAGCACTGCTCTCAAGGGCACAGTGGTCCAGATGATTTGGGAGGTACATGCCGGATTTCTAGGCGGGCAGAAGTGCAGCCATCTTCCCGAAAGCTTTCCAGAGAGCCCCAAAGGTAACGCTCGGGTGGTGTTTCGGGAGGGAGAAGGAAAACCAGCCCAAGTTGGAGGCGCATTTCTCGCCGTCCAGAATGGCCACCCTTGCCGCAGTGCCCAATGCAGACAAAAACCCACCTCGGTGATGGCGGGGGGACTGCCAGGGGAGAAGTGGGGGCGAGACAGCGCCGGGGGCGAGCTCCCCGAGGGAGGGGGCTGCACACCTAGCCACCTACAGCCAGAGGCACCAGCCCTGCGTCCCTCCAAACCTTCGAGGCATTCAGCCCCTGTGCTGGGAGCTGGCGCATTGCGGACAATAAAAGTCTCTTCATTCAGTAGCATTTCCCTAATTAAAAAAACTAGAAGCAACCCCAATGATGCCAGCCAGGAGAAAAGCAAAAACCAGATAAAGCCCCTTTTCTTATTCTCTCCTGGAATACTATTCAGCCGGCTACAGTCCATGAGAAATGGACCCTTCGTGCCGTCCTTCCTGTCCTAACCCGCCCCAGTACAACCAGTCCCTTTATTACACGGGTGATGTGAAATCCGAAGAGGAACCTCGGGTGAAAGGATGTGAAAGGCGATGTATTATTTATTAAACGTTATCTGATCCACGACGACGGCTCGTTGTAAAGCCTCTAGTCTAAATCGCCCACAGAAGGAGCAAAACCAGAGGAGGTAGGACTTAAATCGCGCTGTGAGATGCGAAAGTAACGTGGATTTGTATCTCTGTATGTGCCTGTATACATACATACGCAGACAGATGTAGATGGACCCATTTCAGCAGCGCCCGTTGTGCGTAACCGTGTGTGCGCCCACACGGACGGACGGACCTATTTGCGGGCTCACACCGTGCATAGGCACACAGGCGGTAGAAAATGGTGTGCGATTTCACGCGTGCCCATACTGCCGGGTTTCGGCCGTTCCCCTGAAGCAGCGGGCGAGGACAGCCGTTCCGGGAGCGTGGGGAGGTACACGCGCGTGTGGCAGAACTGCCCGTGCGGCTCTGCCTGCCTGCGCACACCCGCCCCAGCCGCCCCGTGGGCACATGTGTGCACACGCGTGTGCGGCGCGCCGGGTGGGCGTGCAGGAGATGCGCCCGCGTGAGGTGGATGTGCCCCACGCCCCCCCCCCGGCTGGATCATTTCGGGTGTCCTTCCAGCTGTGTGTTTCCAGTCCCCCCGCCCCGGCTTTGTGGGTGCATGCGGGGCGGGGGGGGGGGGCAGCGGGCACCCGCTTGCTGCGCCCACGCCCGCGTCCCCCCGCGGCACGCAGGCGACCGTCCATCCCTTTATTTACTCCAACATAAACATCTTTGCATTCCGACCGCAGCCTAAACGTGATAAAACCCTTCCGAGGGGGGCTCTCCATTCCTCCTCGTTTGATAAGGCTGCAAACGCAACTCGGCTTGTCGGGAATGGCTCTGGATGCCTTTGTGCTTCCTAAAAGAGCATAAATAATTAAAGTTTGGCAGGGAGGAAAAGCTTTCTTGCAGAACTGTAGTGGCAATAAATGAAATGACTCAGAATCTCTTCTCCAGTCGGTTTTTACGAGAGCTGCCAGACAGTGTCTGTTCACGTTCTCCAGATACTAGGGGCGCCATAACAAAGTTAAGGTCAAGTTAGTGTCTTATCTTGGGTGGCACAAAAATACCGCATCTTCTCCAGCCGGACCGGGTGCGGTTTTAAACGCGAATGTTGCGCCAGTCGCCTTAATTTCCGCGGAGGGCTTTTGGAAATGGCACTTGGACCTGAATACTTGGTAATTCCAGGCAACGGTTGCAGAGGTTTCAAGACGCCTGACGGTAAAGTATTCGCCTGACTGTCTACATGATGTGCATGTATGTTTCGATGCTATTTAATCTGCGTAAGGCATACAAAAAAAAAAATTAAGGGGGGGGGAGGGGATGTGTTGGATATGTAATGCTGAGAGCTGGGCTGGGAACCGACCCCAGGGTGAAAATGCTCTGGCAGGAGAGGACCCCCAGCTCTGCCTTATTCCAGCGGGGTCTCTGCTGCGATATTGGTCTCACGTTCCCCAAATTAGATCGCTTTTTAAGGGACTGTTTCCTAAAGGGGCTGTTTTCGTATTAACAAATCGTCGCCATGTCTTTGAACTTGAATTAGTTGAAACCGGTTGGCTCCTGCGCCAAAATTTAATTGATGCTAGGCTTGCTGCATCGAAAGGAAGGTGAAGGAGTCTGGCTAAGGCTTAATTAGTTGTTTGAACGGTAAAGAAAACGAAGGTCCGTAGGTTCCCAGAGCCATCTCTCCCCATGAGATAGGCGATGGGAAACCTGGGGGCACAATCCAAACGGATCCCTGCCCTGCTCTGCTGCAAGCTCAGGGTGGTAAGTGACACAGGAGCCATTTTAACTGCGCAGGCATCATATTTAGGAGGTTGTTCATGTGTTGCAGCAGAACGGAGAGGGCTCGAAAGTTGGCGGTAAAGGGAGGGAACGGTGGTTTTGTGCCTTGATTTCTAGTGCTACCTTGCGAGAGTCGATCTGCTGGGAGCAGCGTGTGGCGTTTGAGGTGGTTTGCGAGCGAGGCACCAAGGCGAAAAATACCATACTGTACAAAGAAAAGAAAAAAAGGAAAGAAAGGGGAGGGAGGAAAAGGAACGAGTTTCATCTTATCTGCCCGGCTTTGGTCTCTTGCTTTTCAGAGAGGGCAAGCTGGGCTGCGGTGTGGAAGCCCCTCGGGCAGCCCTCGCCTGCTCTGGGGGGCCGGCGGAGGCAGGAGGGGCCGTGCCGGTGGCGGCGGCGGCGGCGGC
>NW_010972437.1:10309048-10310198 GCF_000737465.1 Haliaeetus leucocephalus | reverse complement strand
TGGCGGCGGGGCCGCGGGGCGCGCAGCCTGCGCCTGGCCGAGCCCTCCGCGGGCACCGCCGCCTCGCAGAGGCGGGGGGGGGGGGGGCCCGGGGCCCCCCCCCCACTTGCCGGCAGCGCTTTGGGGCCGGTTCCCTACCTGCCGGGTCTCTCTGCTTGCTGTGGGACTTGGAGGCTGTCTTTTTGGAGGTGATCCGGGGCCTGCCGCCTGGCCGGAGCGCCCGGGGATTGCCCGGGTGGCAGGAGGGGGCGACCCTGCTCGGCGTGGAGAGCTCGCCCAAGGTTTCGGGTTTATTTGGAGAGCGGCATGTGGCGGGGCTACTCTGGCTATGCTGTACAGTGGCGGAAAAAGGCATTCCCATAGAGAGCTGGCAAACGTTTCTGGAATGAGGAATTGCTCGAGCATAGGGCTATTGCTGGCGCGTATTATTTATTCTCTTCTCTTTTCAGCCTCTGTGCCCCGGTTTGTGCTCGCCTCTGTAAAATCATATTTCAAGGAGAAACAGAAAATTGGCAAAAATGCGCCCTCGAGGGCAGGGCGGCCGCGGGGCTGGCGGGCGTTGTGCGCGTCGCCCGCTCCCAAGCCTGCTTTTCCCTTCCAATGAAAATGAACATTTTGGTGGGAGTCGGAGGCACGGGAACAGAGGTCACTTTGTGTGCTGCTCTGCTTCCCAAGGAAACCGTGCTTGGTGGACTTGTCTTCCTGCCCTAGCCCTTCGCTTTCCAGAAGAGCCCCAAAGTGTCTCCCTTTCATAAAAGCGGCTCCTGAGAGATGTTCTGTTTGCGTGTTTCTCATTTCAGTTCGTCTCTGGCGCCCTGACACAAGCGCGCAGTGTTTGGGCTCGTAGGCGAGGGAAAATGAGGTGATCGGGACTCGGGCTTTGCATTTCGTGACCGGTTTCGATGCCAGCTGCGGATGGCCGGAGCCGGGCGGGCAGATCCGCTCGTACGCTCGAGCGTGTGAATGGGACTTGGCTTGCCGGAGCGAACCGTCACCCGCTCATCATCCGCCTGAGCGGCCGCCAGCCAGCATCGCTCCCTCCCAGGAGGAGCGATCACGTTTCCGAGCCGAGGGTGCCCGGCCGGGAGCCCGCACCCCGCGCCCCCAGGGCTACCTTCCCCCGACGGCGGCTCCCTCCCTCCCCGCCCCC
>NW_010972437.1:10307665-10308982 GCF_000737465.1 Haliaeetus leucocephalus | reverse complement strand
CGCGGGGCTCCGCGCCGGGCTCCGGCGGTGGGCAGGCGCCCGCCCGCCCGGGCGGCGCGGCCCCAGGTGATTTGCCGCACCACCTACGTGTATGTGATCGCCCGGTGAAAGGATGAGGGGAAAAACCGGCTATATTTGTACAAACGCTGCGCTCGTCTCTCCGTGCTGGGAGGGCTCTTTGGAGAGATCTTAGGAGCCTTTCCGAGGGGCTGATATAGATATAAGGACATTTCTACATCGCGTCACGTGACATAATTACCACTAGAATCAATCAAGATGAATTGCACGTCAGCACACGGTGGGGATTTTTTCTTAGTTGATCCTGTCCAAACCCTCTTGTGCAATAGATGGATCTTGTTCAATGCATTGAAGCCTCCTGGTTGCTTGCAATCGCAAAAAGGAAGACATGACTGAGTTTGACGATTGCAGTCACGGCACATCCAATATGTATCTGCCAGGGTGCGCTTATTACGTCTCACCCTCAGATTTCTCGACGAAACCCTCTTTTTTGTCGCAATCTTCGTCCTGTCAAATGACTTTTCCTTATTCTTCTAATTTACCTCACGTCCAACCTGTGCGCGAAGTAGCATTCAGGGAATACGGATTAGAGCGCAGCAAATGGCAGTATAGGGGCAGTTATGCTCCTTATTACTCAGCTGAAGAGGTGATGCACAGAGACTTTCTGCAGCCTGCGAACAGGAGGACGGAAATGTTATTCAAAACGGACCCTGTCTGCGGCCACCACGGACCGTCTCCCGCCGCCTCCAACTTCTACAGCTCGGTGGGGAG
Organism: Haliaeetus leucocephalus; assembly: GCF_000737465.1. Classification (NCBI taxonomy): domain Eukaryota; kingdom Metazoa; phylum Chordata; class Aves; order Accipitriformes; family Accipitridae; genus Haliaeetus; species Haliaeetus leucocephalus. The sequence continues at coordinate 10,308,193 of NW_010972437.1, read as the reverse complement.
GAACGGCATCCTGCCGCAAGGCTTCGACCAGTTTTACGAGACAGCCCCCGGACCCCCGTACCAGCAGCACTCCGAGGGCGAGGGGGATGCGGACAAGGGCGACTTGAAAGCCCCGAGCAGCACTTGCAGTAAAACACCTTCCAGCCAAGAGAAGAAAGTGACACCAGCAAACAGCGCCGATTCCCCTTCTGGTGAGGCTGTTGCAGAGAAGAGCAACAGTTCAGGTAGGTATCAGTAGTAAATTGGGGGCAAGAGTACAAGGCCAACACTTTGTCAAGCCGCATTTTATGTGCAATTTTATAAGCATCCAAAGGATTTTATATATCCTATAAGATTTCCTTTACCGTTGTAAAGCGTGTTTACGATAGGAAACCAATTTAGGTGGGCTTAAGGTATTCTTGGAAGAGGATATTAATTGTTATTAAATTGTTGATTTGGCGGGGGGGAAACGGGGAGATTTCACAGGTAGTGCTCAGAGCTACCTTCGGTTTAGAGCTTAAGATCTTCGTTTGTTTGGGGCGGGGGGGG
>NW_010972437.1:10301192-10307655 GCF_000737465.1 Haliaeetus leucocephalus | reverse complement strand
GCGGGGGGGGGGGGGGGGGGGGGGGGGGGGGGGGGTGGGGAAACTTGGAATTTTTCCAGCCCATTTAAATATCTCTCTGTGTTGCTCGAAGTGCTCTCTTTTAAGGAGAAGTTGGGAAATATTCGCTTTTTTGCTAAGTCACCCCGAGAGTAAAAGCCCCGGGAATATTTTTTTGAACTGCTAGAGGGCTGCTTTCCAGGCAATGGGATATTGTCAAAGTCTCTGATCTCGTCCTGGCTGAGCATGTTCGTAGCAGCAGCATAAATCAGTTTCTTCTCTCTTGAATTTCAGCAATTCCCCAGCGATCAAGGAAAAAGAGGTGTCCCTATACCAAATACCAGATAAGAGAACTGGAACGGGAGTTTTTCTTCAACGTGTACATAAACAAAGAGAAAAGACTGCAGTTGTCCAGAATGCTCAACCTCACTGACCGGCAAGTTAAAATCTGGTTCCAGAATCGAAGGATGAAAGAAAAGAAACTGAACAGAGATCGACTCCAATATTTCACTGGGAATCCCCTGTTTTGAAAAAAAAAAAGAAAAAAAAGGAAAGAAAAGAAAGGAAAAAAAATTTTTAAAAAGAGAGAGAGCCAGAGAAAAGGAAGAAAGAAGAAAAACAAAGAATATCTCGGTCTCTCTGACCTGCCATCTGAATGCAAAAGTAAATTGGTTTACATGACACATCCACCCTGCGGAACTCAAAGTTTCATTTTCATGTGCAACTCCACACACTGAATGGCCACTGGAGATTTCGGGGCTTGGCGGAGCAGATTCCTGATAAGGGGAAACTAGGGTAAATCCAACTGTCCACTCTCAAGTGTTTCTCGCCAAAGGTGCTTTTTTTCCTCTCCCACAGTACCAGCAATGGACCTGCAGTGTGTCTGGTAGTTTTTGCTTACAATTCATTGAGTTCGGGGGGGCTCTGTTGTTGCTTTTGAGCTAGGGTAACACTTTCCTCCCTTTAAGTGAATGCGGTTTATTTAAGAGATGGTAAATGTACGTTCGCTATATATAAAATATATATATATGTTTCTATTGTCATCCAAAAGCATGGGCCACTGTCTTTTTCATGTGAATAAATGGTTTCTAGTAAAGTTAAGGTTATAACTTCCGTGGACTGTATGGATTTCCATCTCCGAAGGATCCTAGCGTTTCCCGGGCTAGAGCCAAGTTCAGTTCAATAATAACGGGAGGAAGCCTAGTCGGGTTATTTTAAATGCCTTTTAAATAAGTAACAGTTTAGACGTCTAACTCTCCCTTTGTAGGTATGCGCAACCTTCCCTGTTCGCTGCGAGGCAGAGCCAACATGGCTGTCTGCAGACCATCACTTCTGATGGTGCTGCAATTCCTATAAACGACGAAAAAGGCTTTTTTTTTTTTTTTTTTTAAGCCGGTCAGGCTCCCAACAAGCCCCGAATCCCCAACGCCAATGACTGTTTACTTGTTAGTGAAGAGCAAGGCAGAAAGACCGAGGGCTCAGAGCGACTCAGACAAGAGGGAGCTATAAACAATTGGCACTGGCGCGGGGGGGGGGGCAAAAAAAAAAAAAAAAAGAAAGAAAAAGCTTTGGAGGCGGAGGGGTGGATCTCTTAAATGCCATTCCTCGGCAGGGCGAGCGGAGCGGGGCGCTCGGCCGGGAGCGCAGCCCGCTGCCCCGGCCGCGGCGGGCCCTGCGCGGGGGCAGGCATCCGGCGGAGGTCCGCTCCGCTCCTCGCCGCTTTATCTTGCGTGACCTGGCTGGGCTGTTTACAAAACCTTGAACTGTCTAGACAACACCATAAAACCCGAGGTTCTAAACAGCTTAATTGGGTTATATTATACACCTTCTGGTGGGTGAAAAAGAGATTTCCGCAATGTGCAATAAAGGCGAGGAGTGAGAAAAGAATTTGCCTTTTTTGAATGGGACGAAGCGGCTCTCGCTAACGCTCGCACGCGGGGAAGGCAAAAGTGCCCAAATAAGTCAGGAAAAGCCCGAGAATTCAAAAAAGGGAGACTTGGAAGCGGAGGGAGGCATGACTAAAAAAAAATTTTTAAACCCTTTAGCAAGAAAAACATAAGTGTATGCCTTTGAACTTCCAAAATGTCAAGGTCATCACCTTTAACCTTTCTGAATAATTAGGCGCCTTAAGGTTCCTCTGTTATTTTCAACCACCACCCACTCTCTCTCTCTCTCTGTCTCCCTCCCTCCCTCCCTCGCTCCCTCCCTCTCTCACACACACGCACAACCACACACACACTTATTACCGCATAGCTGGCCGTATTAGCAAATGCATCATAACGCAAAGAAAACCCCAGCTGGGTCGAGGTGAGCTCTCCGCGGCGTGCGGGGAGCGTGCCCCGCTCCGGTCCCCGCCAGCTGGAGCATGGCGGGCTCCCCGCTTCCCTCGCCTTTCCCTTCCGCGCCCCGGGAATTCGCCCCAAATCTCCCCCTTTTTAGCTCTAAAAAAAATAATAATAATGTTTTTTCGCTCAAAAAACCCGCGTGGGCTGTAGGAAATGCTTCGTAATTTAGGGAGAAAGATGGTCTTTCTATGCAGATTTTCTGCGGATGTGCCTTTCCCCACAAAGCCCATTAATTAGAAATGCGCAAAGTCGCGGGGAATTTCTCAAATCATTTCGCCTGACCTGATGGCAAAATTCTCGCGTCTCTCCCGAGCCTTAATCCACAGGGCGAGAGCGAGTCGTTTGATTTTTCTGTTCCCTGCAGTGCTTTAACAGTCTATCTTAGCGGCTTAATACGCCTTTAAAATGCTAAGACACCGCAAAAGAGGGCCGCGGAAACCGAACCCCCCTCGCATTAGTCTTGCATAAATGCTCGCTGATAGCAGTTTTAAGTTTCTATTTAAAAAGAAAGGAAGAAACCCATGGCTGAGAGCAAATTGAGCTGAGGAGAAAGACCTGGGAGAGGAGGAAATTCCCCGGCGCGTGGCGGCCCACGGCCACAGGAGGGCGCGCCCATGCGCTGCAATGCCCGCCGCCCTCCTGGCGTTCCAGCCTCTTTTCCACCCTAATAATAATTCCACCGCTAATAAAATATCTAATATATAAGTAACGATAAGATTTCAGGGCCTTCCAAATGAGAAAATAAAGCATCAAAAAGATTTATTAAACAAATAACCCATCACCGTGACGTGCTGGAGAAATATGCCACTTTAAAAGAATTTTTTGGGGGGGTGGGGGGGTGGGTGTCGTAATCTTTTATAATGCATAGGAGCTTTAAAAAAAAATCCCATATTTTAAGAAATAATAATAAAAAAACCCCAGTGATATTCGGAATTCGTTCCCTAGAACGAAAATCTATTTAATCCTGTAAGGGCAGCCTTAACGCGGATGGAACAAAAGTAATATAAAAACCATGCGTTTCCACAGTTTATCTTCGATTGCTATTCGAGGCTTTTCTTAAATAAACCTCTAGGCACAGAAAGCACAATTTTAAAAACATATTTTACTTAAAAGCGAGCTTAACGTTAGATCCCGAGACCGCTTATTTTTTAAAAGACAGAGAGACTGAAGCGAGAAGAAGATATTTTTAATATCCGAACATCACCTTGCCAAGGCATTGCTGAATGAAATCCCTCTCCTTAAAAATGCTATGGAGATCTATTAAAATGAAACTAGAGATTAGAAAATTAAAGTGAAGCTTATGAATTTCCTGGACGCTCTCCAGTGACCGAGCACGTTCCGTTTTTCTGGTTTTCTGTTTTATTTTTTCCCTCCAGTGCGTACTTTTGGTCAGAATCTGAGGAAAGAAAGGGTTTCGCTGCTTTCTGCTTATTTGCAGAATTCATCGAGATGTATTTTGCGTTGCCTCAGCCATATTCCGCATTTTTTAAAGCCCCGTCTCTCGTGAAAGCATTTGTTGGCACTTTGTCTGTTGGGTTGTTGAGGTTGTTTTTTTCAGAAGTTCATTGTTAACACTTTCCTAGAAATAGCCTTTCCGTCGGTAATAAAATGGCATCGTACAATCTGAAATCCTTGGGATCCCTGACGCCAAAGGTAGCCCTTGCAGGCGCAGCCGGATCCCAAAGGAAAATCTCCTGGTCTCTCGGTGGAGATACCCATTTCGAGAGGGAAACGTTTAGCGAAGTTTTTGTGTTTGTTTGTTTTTCTTGGCGTGAGAGTGCTCCTTGTGAGAGCCCACAGCAACCCCAGACCCATTAGGCTTCATACGAGGTGCTTTAACCCCTCGCAATTACAGTGAGGCCGATCTCAGCGAATGCGAACGAGTGATGGGAGCCAGGATGTGTTGTTAATTAAAAAAAAAAAAAAATTATATATCATATATGTGTGTGTATGTACCGGAATATGGAAACGCCGCTTTCTTCTTTTTTGAATCATCGTGTAAATGTGATGATTCTGTGCGAGTCCATAACCTCTTCTGTTCTTTTTTTTTTTTTTTTACCCCTTTCTCTGTTTTATTCCTTTAGACAGAAAAGGCTGTGACCTGTTTCCAAATGTCTTTGGGCTTGTCCTTTAAGGAGAACGAATAGGGCATTTGCTTATTTTCTGATTAAACTACAAATGCGGCAGGAATCTGCCGAAAGATAAACGTGCAGCCCAAATACAGAGGCTGAGGGCTGCATCGGCGACCAATCTACACGCTAAAATCTCATCATACCAGATATGCGCTTCTGTGCTCACAGAAATATAGAAATACAATAGAGGAAGGGCTGAGGCTCCGGGCGAGGCTGGGAGTACAGTCGGTGCTACCGTGCGATCCCCAGGCTCAGAAATAACACCTTTGAAGAAATGGCCAGCGTGCTATTTTGTTTATTTTATAAGCTTTCATATTTAGGAAAAGGCATAATGTCATCAGTATGTTCCTTCCCCCCCCCCCCGCCCCCTCTGCCCTCGGTCAAAAAAAAGGCAGGGAATCTGAGCCCTCAGCCCAGACGCCGACTCTTTCTATGAAAATATGGCACATAGAAATCTGGGCAACATGACAGTTGCATTATTAAAAGAAGAAAGGACACAATATCGTAGTCAATTTTTTTTTGCCTTAAATAAAAACTATTCTTCAATCTCCCTGCAATATAACAGCGTGGCATAAAATATACAATCCGCGCGTTTAAAGACACCCTAAATAAAACTCTGAAATCGAGTAAATGAACGGAATTTTACTAAAAGCTTCCTGGGTCCCAGCCTGTTTTTAAAACAAGATAGTTCTCGCAATACCTTTGTTACTGAAGGCATCTGCAAAATATCTAGCCTCTTTCGTACCTCTCTCCCATCCCCCTCCCATAATGAGACACAAACACAGCAAATTGCAACTATGAGAATCCTCAGCACAGCCGAGACAAAAAATAATCATATCACCAGTAATAAGGTTTAGGAAGATAAGGCAGTGAAAATTAAGCCCTGCTGCCACGTCTGGTAACCTCAAGTTTTTAGCCCTGACATTTGCTAGAGGAGAAAACTGTAATGTCCACCTATGCTTTATTACAAACAGTAATTTACATCTGCATGGACCCATTGGTTGGGTTTTTTTTTTTTTCCTCCCTCGTTCGGAAAAATATGGGCCTCTGAGAGCAAAACCTTTATATTAATGTAGCTTGTATATCTCATTTATTGCACAATATTGATTTATTTATTAATGTTAATTACTTGATTCCATTTTAATATGATTTAAAACAAGAGTGACATTAAATGCCCAGAGCCTAAGTCCCCAGTTCCCCAGTGGCTCTCGCATGTTTATTCAACTTCTATTTACATCAAACTTAAACTTTCCTACTGTTCATTTTCAATAAAAAATTGCTGCCCGTTTTTAAACACACACCCCCCCCCTTGTGATTTATCGTGAGCGAAGGGTCTTACGGAGCCGTTTGCCAGTCCTGAATACGATATTTAAGTCATTATCACCACAACCGTCATCCGAGTTTCCGTGCAGGGACATGCAAGAAATTCGTCTTTTCAATGAAAAAAATCAAAGAGCCCTCCTGGCTAACCGGGAGGCAGCTCCTCCAGCACCAGTGAGGCTGGCGTGGAAAGCAGCTCCGCATTTGCTTATTGTTTTAACTTTGCTGTTGGGCGCAACCCGCTGCAAACCTCCGGGCTGACTCTTCAGCGGGGATATTTCTGGGACCCCCTTTTTCCGTAAAGTGTAAATAAAGGTTATGAAAGAGCCATCTGATGGGCATAAAATTCCTGATTAGATTTAACAGTCGAGTCTCAAACCGCGTCAAGGAAAATAGTATTTTGTTCCTTTAAACTCCGTGGGTCGCCCGGGCTGTTGTTGAAGCAGAGGAAATTGCTAGAAAGCCGGGGGGGGAACGGCCGCGCTCGGAGGGAGCGTCGTGGGCTCCGGCCGCCGCTTCTCTGCCGGCGCGGGCGAACGTTAGCCATGGCTCTGATCATGATCTTAAGTAGCCATCTCGCCGGAGCGCCCGGCTCTCCGCTGCGGCCCCGGTGGCGGCGAAGCGTGCCCGGAGAGGGCAGGGGGCTGCGCCAGGCGCAGGGGCTGCGGC
>NW_010972437.1:10299731-10301165 GCF_000737465.1 Haliaeetus leucocephalus | reverse complement strand
GGCTGCTGCGGCGGCGGCTGCTGCGAAAAGGGCTCGAAAGCAGCGAGTAGGACGAAGGTAATATTTAAACTCGCCGGCAAGCCGGGAGCCGGAGAGCGCAGCTATAAAGGACACTGGCTCTTAACCTGACAATGATGTTGTATTTGAACAGCTGCGATAAGGTTTTGAAAGGTCTGTCTCATTGCCACAGCGAAATTTTAAATAGGGTTATTGTTTCCAGCAGGGCAAAGCCTACGGCGCAAAAGTGCAAAACGCCCAAATGCCAGGAAACGAGGGAAAATTCAACTCCACGCTGGTGCAAAACGCGTGGTTTCAGCTGCGCGGAAGACGCGCTTAAATTTCTTAAAATCCTTTCACGCGCTGCCTGCTCTTGGGGGTCTGAAAGGGTGGTTTGACCGTAGAAAGGCCCAAAATAAACAGGCGGACGAGCCCGAAACAAAAATTATCAACAAGTTCACTTTGTCTGGATGGGAGTCCTTGACAACACTGGTCCCAGATAAGAAATACTCCAGTTTGAGGACAGTAAAAAAAAAAAAAAAAAAGAAAAGAATGAAAAAAGAAAGAAAGGAGAGGAAAAAGAATAAGAAAGAGTTTGTACCATCACTATTTAAAGTGTAATAGCTGCGCGTGGAAAGATGGGTACGAAGTGGGGGGAAAAACAGTAAAACACGTTTAAAATATTGGGACGGAAAAGACCTGATTTGCCATGTAGACAGTTACTGTCGCCTTCGGTCTTTTTTTTTTGTTTTATATATATATATATATAAAATACAGATGCATTTATCATTCTTCTTCCAAAAAAAAAAAAAAAAAGAAAGAAAGAAAGGGAAGGAAAAAGTTGCTCGAAGAGTTGCAGTGAGGGTATGAGTTTCTGCATGTTTTTTAATGAGCAACACTACAGAAGGAGAAATTGTCTTTATGATGCTTTCAGTTTCCAGGGCAAGTGAAAAACCCACTTTTTTTTTTTTTCCCAGGCGGTCGGGAGAGAGCATTGTAAAATAATTTTAGGAATGTAGCCTCCCTATAAAACTCGAGTTATGACAAAAGTCTGGCTTTTAATATTTGACGATTTGTGTTAAAACAAAAATTGACCTTCTCGGTTAGCAGCGAGGAAAAAAATCAATAGTATAATTTTCAATAATTCATAACGCGAACGCCATTATGCTAAATCTTAACTATTAATCTTATCCTTTACAAAGTCTCGATTGATTTGTTAATAAAATATCTTCCCGTGCGCGGCAACAGAGGGTATAACTCTTGAAAAAGCTTCAGAAGCAAGAAAATTACCAAGTAGCCCAAGAATGTAGATGAGGCTTTTATTGATCGCCCCTGATTCTCCTTAATACGCATTAATAAATCCCGCAACCTTTTGTCCCCGCACTTGTCAGGAGCGGGGCTTTTACAGCAGCCATCACGGGGAGGCACGTTTTTCCG
>NW_010972437.1:10294221-10299465 GCF_000737465.1 Haliaeetus leucocephalus | reverse complement strand
CGGCGGGCGCTGCCATTGGCCCGGCTGTCATGTGGTCGCGCGGAGGCATCCGCAATTACACGGGAATGTTTTCCTAGAGATGTCAGCCTACAAAGGACACAATCTCTCTTCCTCAAATTCCGCCCCAAAATGTCCTTTCCCAACAGCTCTCCTGCCGCTAATACTTTTTTAGTAGATTCTCTCATCAGTGCGTGCAGGAGTGACAGTTTCTACTCCAACAGCGCCAGCATGTATATGCCACCTAGCACAGACATTGGGACGTATGGGATGCAAACCTGTGGACTCCTTCCGTCTCTGGCTAAAAGAGAAGTTAATCACCAAAATATGGGTATGAATGTACATCCTTATATACCTCAAGTAGACACTTGGACAGACCCGAACAGATCTTGTCGAATAGAGCAACCTGTTACACAGCAGGTCCCCACTTGTTCCTTCACTACAAATATTAAGGAAGAAAGCAATTGCTGCATGTATTCCGATAAGAGATCCAAACTCATTTCTGCAGACGTCCCTTCCTACCAGAGGCTGGTGTCTGAATCATGCCCCATTGAGAACCCCGAGGTTCCCGTCCCAGGATATTTTAGACTGAGCCAGACCTACGCCACTGGGAAAACCCAAGAGTACAATAATAGCCCTGAAACGAGTTCAACTGTAATGTTACAGTTAAACCCTCGCGGCAGCTCCAAACCGCAGATATCTGCTCAACTTCAGCTGGAAAAGAAAATGAATGAAAACCCGACCAACCAAGACAGCACCGCTAAAGTCTCTCAAGTGGAAAGTCCCGAGCCCAAGTCCACGTTGCAAGACGAGCGGAGCTGCCTGCCCGAAGGCTCCGTGTCCAGCCCAGAAGTCCAGGAGAAGGAGAGTAAAGGTCTGTATTACCGAGTTTAAGCCGTGCCGTGGTGTAACTCCAACACGCCAGCACCATAAAGCACGCTCGCATATACTAACGAGCATCACAGCCATCACATTTAATGCTAAGGAGTATCGGGCTGCAGGTGCTGTGTCTCTGAAGATTTTGGCAGGCAAAAATGCCACGCAAAAGGGTCCAAAGATTTTCTGTAGAGATCTGCCTCTCTCGTGCATGCAGACCGCCTCTGTGGTGCGGGGGAATATAGCCGTGTGCTCCTTAATGCGCTGCAGCAGCCAAAAGCAGCCCCATACCTCTAAAAAAGCAGGTCTGGAGGTTGTAAAATACGACCAGCTCAACTTTTCTCTCGTAATATTTCGCTGATTTTTTTCCTAGGTTTTTTTTTTTTTTCCACTGAGCCTTACTGCGGTTTGATTGCATTTAAAGTTAATTACGATCCTATTAAAATAGGTGAGGAGTAGGTGCTACCAGGCTGGGTAAAGTTGGAAACAAATGCACAATGAAAGCAGCAGCCCGCTATCTGCCTGGTCCAAAGGTGGAATATTTCAATGTGGTGCTTTAGATAACCTTGGGTTGGTCTCCAAAAGTGCAACAGTATTTTGAAATGCGTTTGAAAGCTAAAGGTGGTCGCAATCTGATTTTATTTTCCCTGTAAAAGTGCCCTAAAGCCTTCCTTTCGAACGGCGTGTGTCGAAGAATCCCAAAACGGGAAATTTTCTCCTATCAAAATGTACTTTGCAACCTCTAGGTCGATTTTTACCCTACGTGTGCATGGAGATTCTCTTTATGTGAATTATACTTAACAGCCCACGTCTAGGTTGATGTGGGGCAGATTTCTTTCTGGTGGGGGAAAAAAAATCTAAAAGGAAAATGGAAAAAAAAAAATCCGAGGCAGAGGGTGTTAATTTCTTGTATATCTTTGTGGCTGGGAAAACGTCTATGTCTGCTCCTAGGTGTGCTCGTGTAATTCAGCTGATGGCTGGGGGGATGCTGCTTCAAAATACAGCGCGAGGGTATTTTGCAATTGGGGTATTTTCGTAGCAAGTGTCGTGGGAGCCCGAGGCGGCCATGGCGAGGCTAGACCCGTTAAAATGCGGCCATGGGGCTGATGGCAGGTTAAATATTGTCGAAATGCTAAGCGCCAGCTGAAAACTTGAGAGCCCGTTTGTGGAAGGGGCAGGAGTGCGGGGCGGCCGCAAGGCAGGGAGCCGTGTGGTGGGGACGGCCGAGCCCAGCCTGGCAGCAGGTCCCCTCTCGGTGCCCACACCTCACCCGAGCCGTGTTTAATGCCCACATCCACCATATCTGCCAGACGCTGCAGAGGAGGGGTCATGGCCAAGGGTACACTCTAACAGCCTGAGGTATTTTTGATTTTTTTTTCTTCTTCTTCTTTGATTTTGATAGAGGAAATCAAGTCTGATACTCCAACAAGCAATTGGCTAACTGCAAAGAGTGGCAGAAAGAAGAGGTGTCCTTATACTAAACACCAAACACTGGAATTAGAGAAAGAGTTCTTATTCAATATGTATCTCACTCGAGAGCGCCGTCTAGAGATCAGTAAGAGCGTAAACCTCACTGACAGGCAGGTCAAGATTTGGTTTCAAAACCGCAGAATGAAGCTCAAGAAGATGAGCAGGGAGAACCGAATCCGGGAACTGACCGCTAATCTGACCTTCTCTTAAACCCTAACCCCGGGGGGGGCACCAGTGAGGAATGGGCACAGCACCGCCACTTGCTAAAGGCAGGAGAGACTCTGGCAAAACCCGGCATTTTCCAGTTTTGTTTTGGTTTTTTTTTCTGATAGAATGTGACTTTTCGTCCTTCTTTTAGCGCTGCAAGTGAATATGTATTACTATGATGAGTATATATAAAACCTAGCACGTGTAATTTATTTTTGTTCTCATCGTAATGCAGGGTAACTATTATTGAATATTATCATTTGGTCTTAACTTATTGGAACTGTCGAACATCCAAGCAATGTGACTTTTTCATGTTTTTACTAACAAAATGGTATTTATGTGGGGCTGTTACACGGGCCATAACGTTTTGAGTACATTCAATACTTTAAGAAAAAGAAGGGGGGGGGGGGGGACTTTGGGGGCGGGGGGAAAGAGAAGCACATTATAATGTAACTATCCTCGCAAATGAACTTAGAGATTGTCCTTCGTAAAATGGAATATTTCCTTCTTCTCCATTGTAGACATTTCCTTGTGGTGCATATGTGGAATAGTAGTCGTTCAGCAGCAATATGTCCTTCTTGTGCATGTTCTGTTCGCATGTATAATGCAATAAACTCTGTAAACTACTGCGGTTCCTTTGGTTTTCTACAAATGTTTAAAATACGGATGCAGGTTGGTCTCCTGACCTTTCTCTACCAGCAGCTCTTTGGACTGATGTACCTTCTTTACCATTTTCTGGTCTTTGTGTGTGTCTGCCTGGTTTCCTTTCTTTCCCCCCCCCCCCTTTTCTTTCTTTTTTTTTTTTTTCCCCTTCCTTTTTTTAGGGGTGGGGTGGAGACTGGGGCGGGAAATGATGTAAACCTAATTCATTTATAATTGTGACTGTAAACAAATGATTAATTGATAAAATGTTGTGTGATGTTCGCAGTCTGACAAACTGAATGCAAAAAAAAAAAAAAAAAAGAGAGAGAGAGAGAGAAAGGAAAAAAAAAAAAAAAAAAGAAGAAAAAAATTATGACCTAAACTGGACATCCTCATCCAATCAACTCATAAATGGTAAGTGATAAAAAAATCTTTCTACTACAAGCTGTCAGCAATATGTGTGTCATTTTATTTGACGTTCGTATGTTGATTTAAAAAATATCAGTCACTGCGTGCTTACACTCTGTAGACTTTGATTTCGTGTCTTTACTCGCTTTAAAAAAAAACCACCATACCAAATGCAAAGCTGGGTATAACTAAATGTTAATGAGTTCGGTTCTTGGTCAGCTCAAGAGCTTTCAGAAGATGGTGGATGGGAAAATACTCCCTTAAACATCTGGCAAGGTTGGCTTTTTTGAGCAGAAACGCTCCCAAGCGTGCTTACAAAAGTACACCAGCCTCTTCAGACCTACTTTTGTCACCCTGCACCGTTTCTGTTTGCTCAGAGATCGTTTTATTTCGCGCAATTCCATTTTAGTAGCACACAGCCAGATAATGAAGTTCACGACTCTTAACCCTTTCTGTACATAGCTGAAAAATGTTATTAGCAGGGCTCTGCGCTGGAAGCTGAGGAAGGGCGTGTGTCTGTGAGAGCGGGTGGGTGCCTGTGTGAGCAGAAATACTAAGCAGAACTGCAAATGGCTTGCAAATGAACATGACTCCAAACTGAAGTGCAAATACTTGGGCATACTTTCACCTTCAAACAGTGCTGGAAAAATAGCGTGGCTACTGTTTGTGATGGGAAACCAGCTCGCTCACAATCAACGCCCATTCCTCCCCTAAGCAGTTTCTAAATCAAGAAACGAAACGCAAGATAGTGCCAATGTTGTCTGACTTGGTGACACTGATGCTGCTCGTATTGCAGCTGCTGGCGTTGTATTTTGCTCTCTTGTCGCTGATATTTAATTGAAGCCAAGACTTTCTCGTGCGCACGTTTACTCGTGGGGCAGAGACGTATTTTCTTCAAACCAAAGCATCATAATTTTGAAGCTGCGGGAGCCGCAAGCACGTAGGTATTTTGTGCCTGCTCTCGTTTCGAAAACAAACAACAAAGCGGTGCTCAAAAAAGCCCCCTCTTTAAATATTGCATACATTTGAACCGTCTTTTCTTTTCCTTTAAAGATACTCGCTACATCGCCAAAGAAGTTCCAGCAGTGGGAAGTAATTAGCTGGCTCCATACCAAGTGTTTAACGTATATAAAAAAGGAGGCTCACTCTAATCTGCCTGCTTGATCAATTATATCTGTGTGAAGCGAGAGGCAATTCTTCGCCATACCACAAACCCTACTTCTCGAGAAAAATATAAGAGAAGTATGAAAACGCAAAGGAAAATGCTAAAGCGAGATGACTAAAAAAAAAAAAAGTTAAAAAAAAATAAAAGGAAAAACAGAAAGAGAAGGCAAAAAGGAAGAAAACCTACGAGAGTAATAAATCATTAAATAAACAGGAATTTCAGTCCCTTCCTCATAACGGCCCGCGAGTAGGAAGTGTTTTCTCAGTGCTGTTGTTCGTGCCCTCGGCGGGCTGTGCTGCGGGCTCTCCACTAACTCTGTGCGTTTCCTCCAGATCCCGACACAGCCACCGTCCCCCGCTCGGGAGAGCAGGCGTGGGCAGAAGACCATGGGTAATCTGGTTTTTCCGTACTAGCCGGGCACCCCTTCGCTCGGGGAAGGATAACCGGGCCGGGCGGCAGGGGAGGGGAGGGGAAGGGAA
>NW_010972437.1:10292161-10292510 GCF_000737465.1 Haliaeetus leucocephalus | reverse complement strand
CGTCCAGCTCCGGCTCCTCCAACGGGCGCCACTACGGGATAAAGCCGGAGACGGGAGCAGCCGCCTCCTCGTCTTCCTCCTCCTCCTCCTCCTCCTCCAAAAGGACTGAGTGCTCCTCGTCCCGGGAGTCCCAGGGGATCGGTGTGCCCGAGTACACGTGCAGCTCCTTCCTCCAGGAGCCCCGGGAGAAGGCGGCTGCCGGCAGCTCCAAGGACCCCGCCGCCTGCAGCCACAACCCCAGCCCGAGCAGCGATCTGAAGGAGGAGAAACAGCAGCAACTTGACCCAAGTAAGTAAAAAAAAAAAAAAAAAAAAAAAGGGGGGGGGGGGGGGGAGGGGGGGGGGGGGGG
>NW_010972437.1:10290519-10292151 GCF_000737465.1 Haliaeetus leucocephalus | reverse complement strand
TAAAGAAAAAAAAAAAAAAAAAAAAAAAAAAAAGGGGGGGGGGGAGCAGAGAGAGGGGCAGAGAGAGAGGGAGAGAAAGAAAGAAAGAAGGAGAGAAAGAAAGAAAGAAAGAAAGAAATTGCCCCTTTGATTTATTGCCGAAACCTGTAAGGCTCGAATGTGCAAAACTGATAGTTTTACTAACCTATAAAAACGTCTAGACGCCTACCCCAGCGCAAGCAGCAACAAGCACCCATAAAAGACTCCACATAACCACCTACCATCAAGACATCATTTGTACAGTAAACAGACTGGGGCATTAAGGCTTTTATGATAATTCCTCCAAAGTTGTGAAAACAGTCCATCCTTCGTTAAATTAATTTAACGACCTTTCTCTCCCCCCCCCCCCCCGCCCCCCGTTCCCTATATACCTCCCTTCTTCCAGATAACCCTGCAGCAAACTGGATCCACGCTCGTTCAACGAGGAAAAAGCGTTGTCCCTACACAAAGTATCAAACTCTGGAACTGGAAAAGGAATTTCTCTTTAACATGTACCTCACCCGAGACCGCCGTTACGAAGTAGCTAGGATTTTAAATCTCACAGAGAGACAGGTCAAAATCTGGTTTCAGAACAGAAGAATGAAAATGAAAAAGATGAACAAGGAGAAAGGCAATAAAGGAGACTAACGCTGGGGTAGAAACGCAGTTGGGGAATATAGCTTTAGTTTTGAGTTTGGGGCTTGGGGTCTTGTTTTGGGGTTTTGTTGTGGGGGGTTGGGTTGTGGGGTTTTTTTTGGTTGATTGGTTTGGTTTTACTCTTCCTCTGCCCTCTCAGCCCCCCCATACGTTTCTCCTCCTCCCGCGCCCCCCACCCCAGGAACTTTAAATCAATCTGGTCTTTTTTTTTTTTTTTTTTTTTTTTTTTTTTTTTTTTTTTTTTTAGATAGAAGTGAAACGTGGTCTATGTCAGGTATTTTGGGAAATTTTGTCTTGCTCGCCAACGTGTTTTGCAGAGTCGCTTCATCCCCCCCTCCTCCTTCCCAGACCGTTTGGTTGGTGATATTGTGAGTGCACGTTAGCTTTGGGAACTCTATCTGATGTTAAATGTTTGACATGTTTCTTAAAAGTGAGGTAGTCTAGATAGTTACTTTGCCAAAATAAAGGTAAGGAAATTAATTATAATTACGATAATAAAATATATATTAAATTGCAGTCGCTTAAATCAATGGGGGTGCTGTGTTGTCCACGATTTACTTAAGAGGAAACCTTACCCAAACCCTCTGCTTTCTAGGTCTGAATTTCGCTCCTTCGCAATAGATGCCACAGCGAGGCCACGAGCTTCCCCCCCCCCCCTTTAGTGCACTATTAGGAGGTTGTCTCATCCTTGAAGCCGTTCGCAATAGGCCTAACGTCTCCCGGTCCCCCGGCTAGCTGGCGTCCCTGCCCCCGGTGACTGTTGTATTAATTAACCACCCCGTGTCTCGAACTACGGACCTGTTGTAATTGTTGTCAGTTATTACACAATAAAGTCTGCCGTGACCGAACGACAGCGCTGCGGTGAGAGGAGAAATCTGTGCGCCCCTCGCGATGCCCTCCGCGCCGCCGACCCCGCCGCGCAGTCCCCGCGGAGCCTCCGCGGAGCCCCCGCGGAGC
>NW_010972437.1:10288476-10290509 GCF_000737465.1 Haliaeetus leucocephalus | reverse complement strand
GGCCGGGCCCGCGAGAAAGCCCGGCCGCGCCGCCGGGACAGCAGCACCTCCGGCAGCCGCAAAGGCCGGAGGAAAACCACTTGCCCCCCACCCCCCAGCGCCTGACAGACATTTGCTCTTGGAGGTCAGCGGCGGAGAGGTGCGCCTGCTGCCCTACCCCTCCCGAACGCCTCCCGGGCGAGCGGTCTGTGAAACACCAGCGATCTCTTGGGATAACGTAGGAAATATTTCCGTGCCGCTCCTCCAGAGGGCAAGAAAGGAAAAGATTGCCCTTGCTGTTAAAATGTTTTTTTTTTTTTTTTTGGGGGGGGGGGCACTTTCTAACCTCTGCGCCCTTTAATCTGAAGGTTGGGAAGCTCGGGGGGGAGGGGGGGACACGGCTGCTTCCAAACGTTCAGCTTTGTTGGCGGGAGCTCATTTAGGAAAGCGTCTCATGCCTTCTGCATTTATAAACACACATGACTTTATCAAGATAATTGAGATGAAGTTCATTGTAAAAAATGCTTTGTTTAAAGAGCAACCATTAAAATGAAGGACCCGTAAATATTTACGAGCCGTTCGGTTAATTCAAGATTAAGGGGAGAGCTGAGAGACCTGGTACTTAATGTTTTTTTACCTCTGGAAAAAAAAAAAAAAAAAAAAAAGGCAAAAGCATGCAGTGCCAGGAAAAGGTGTTGCATTGCTTCCCATCCATTGTCGAGAAGATACCTATAATTCTTTTAAAACAGGAAGAACCGTGGTATAATAAAACCATTGAGATGGCTAGACGTCTGGACCTAATGAGTTTACGATATGCTATGGCGCTTTTCTTTGAAACCACCTTATTTTGATGTTTGTGTTTGTTAGAGGGGGGAAAAAAAGCCAAAAAATGCAGACAAACTAGGTCTTAAAATCTTGGACTATAAATTTCAATATGTCAGCGTTGGGCCAAGGCAACAGACTCAAAAAAGACCCGAAGGTCACGAAACTGAGAGGTTTTACAAAGTCCACTGATTTGTTGAAATGTATTTTATTGGATATTCTACTGCGATGAATCCTACCATGTTAGCCTCCATATTTTCGAAAATAACCATGGAGGGGGGTGATCTATAACTAACAACACGTAAACAATATTCTTGCCACACACTCGATTATGTTGATTCCAGCAGAGCCTCTGGTAAGGAATTGTCACCAAGCTCACACCAGCGCTTTTTAATATTTTACCTTCAGCAGATTGACAGATTTTACCTTGTATATTTTCTTTTTTTTCCCCCCCTTTGTTTACCTATTTCTAATATTGCGTGCGTTCATTTCAAAACGGCAGAAAGAAAACCAAACCTCTCGAACGACGAAACGCAGTTCTTCCATGGAAATTACTTTTAGTGTCAAACTGAACAATAATTTAATTCCTACCCGTTGGTTGTGTTAATATATGTTTGCACACATGCATATTCGCGTGCACGCGCATTATACCGAATAATTCACAGGCATGTGTGATGAAGGGGGGGAGGTGAACAAAGATTCATCTTTACTTTCGTTTACATAAATCAATCCATAAATACATAAATGCACGGGCAAACAAAATAACATGTTCGAGACAAAAACGTATAACTCTGAAACTACCACACATGGAGAATTCGTGGTGTAATATGTGGGGAAACATGATCGAAAAGGCGATAGCAGCGGTCTTCAAAGCTCAGGCGTCTTTCCTGGCTGCCATGTGTAAACGAGGCGCATTCTTTGTATGCAGTTAATTATAGCACTGGCAAAAAAATAAAAGAAGGTCACCGAAATGTGCTAGGAAAATGGCACTGTAAACTCCGAGAGACAAAAAAAAAAAAAAGGAAAAAAAGAAAAAGAAGAAGAAAACCCACCCCCAATGCAGAAAGCAAAGGAAGAGCCGCTCGTCACCGAGCGCCCCGCGGCAGGAGTGCAGAGCCGCCCCGGGGTCCCGCAGGGCCCGTTTTGGGTTTCTGGCGGAACCACCGGCCGGCGACGGGCCCGGGAGAGCGGCGGCAGCGCGGGGCGGGAGGGCGCTGCCTGCCGCCGCCGCC
>NW_010972437.1:10287329-10287573 GCF_000737465.1 Haliaeetus leucocephalus | reverse complement strand
CCCCCTGAGCTCATGAGCGTGTGTGTGTGTGTGTGTGTGTGTGTGCGTGCGTGTGCGTGCGCGGGCTGCTGTGTGCCTAATAGGAAATAGTAAAAGCAGTGAGGCAGGTCATTTTGGGAGCGATTATATTCCAGTCCTGGTCACCACATACACGGAGAGCAGGAGCGGGGAGCGCACGGGCGAGCGGGGGCGGCGACGGCGGCATGAGCGCGGCGTAGAGGCACCGGCGGCGGCGGCGGCGGCG
>NW_010972437.1:10281191-10287233 GCF_000737465.1 Haliaeetus leucocephalus | reverse complement strand
CGGCCGCCTACCAGCCGCCTCCTCCTCCCCCCGCCGCGCCTCCGCCTCCTGCCCCCTGCAGCGGGGTTACCTGTCACGGGGAGCCCGCTAAATTTTACGGATACGATAACTTACAGAGACAGCAGATTTTTACGACACAGCAAGAGGCCGAGCTGGTACAATATCCTGACTGTAAATCGTCCAGTGCTAATATTGGCGAGGAACCAGACCACTTAAATCAGAGCTCGTCTCCTGCTCAAATGTTTCCCTGGATGAGACCACAAGGTTGGACGCAGTCAAAAATTTGCTTCCATCTCACGTCTGAGTTTGAAACTTTCTTTTCCTCCTCCCGCTTCTTTCTCGCTGCCTTTCGCTCCCTGCCTCTGCCTCCCTCTCTCCCTGCCTCTCTCCCCGCGATTCCTATCGCCGCGGGGGCTTGCGATAATAAAGCGATACAGTAAGCAACCAGAAACTTCTGCAGAAGGCGGCTGCCGCCCCAAGAGTAGCCTTAAAGTCGCCTCTCGGACCCAGGGGCAGCTGACACGTCCGCCCGGCTCCCGCCACCGCCGCCGCGGCCGCCCGAACGGGAAGGGCGCAGGGCCGGGGGGCGCCGGCCACCAGAGAGGCGAGTGGCCCCGCAAGCTCCGTCCCGCCAGCCCCGGTGCGGGGGGAGAGCGGAGGCGGTTCGCGCATCTGCTATCGCTGTTTTTCCCGCACTCGTGTAAAGCTCGAGACTGCTCCGCGCCCTCGGCTTTCTCTCCCTGCGTTTCTGTGGGGCTTCTCCCGAGGGATCTGCAGAGGGACCCGAGCCCTCGCTCCCTGCCTGCGCCTTGCTTTGAACCACCACACCAACCTCCAAACCCCTGTGTTTTTGTTTTAAACAGCAGCGCCGGGTAGGAGGAGAGGAAGACAAACATACAGCCGATTCCAGACTCTAGAGCTGGAAAAGGAGTTCCTCTTTAACCCCTATCTGACCAGGAAGAGGAGGATCGAGGTGTCCCACGCACTAGGACTCACCGAGAGGCAGGTAAAGATCTGGTTTCAGAACAGGAGGATGAAATGGAAAAAAGAGAACAACAAGGACAAATTCCCCGCTTCCAGGCAGGAGGGAAAGGAAGGGGAGGCCAAAAAGGAAGCACATGATCTGGAAGAAGACAGACCTGAAGGCCAGACGAATTAAATTTTGCCCTAAAAGACTTTGTGAAAGGCCATCAAAACTAACTGGCGCCATGGCCCGACATCTCGGCCCGTGTCCCCCTGTACGTGGTCCTGCCGTGGGACGAGTGACCCCGTGTCCCTCCACTTGACATTGCTCTGCTTCGTGTGCTTCACTTGTTTGGGGTTTGGTTTGGGTTGGGGTTTGGTTTGGTTTTAACTGTATCCGGAACAATCTCTAGATTTAACAGTTCATCTACTCCTTTTGCAAATTTGATACAGAGTTTGTAGCAATACATTTCTAATGATATATATATATATAAAAATATATTTTTTTTGCAATCTTAAAAGACGGTGATTGCGGGAAACGACATAAACTTCCTAATAATAAATACCAATAAGCAAGACATTTAACAATGCTTTATTAATCAAGACAAGTGCACTTGTACTATTTTAATTCTTGTTCCTATGTTGAGTAAATTAAATAAATTTAATAAATTTGAAGAAAAGATCTTAGAAATATATTTAACCTTCTGCTATTGATATTCGATTAAAATTTATTAAAATATAAAACTTATCGGCTTCCTGTTATCCTTTTCGTAATCCACTCCTCCAATAACCTTCAGAGCCTCTCCGCGTCTGGACTAACGCTCCCCTGCGCCTTTCCCCCGTCCTTCCCCCGGTGCTGGGTGTTTCTGTGGGGGCTGGGAACGGCACATCGGATGCAAAACCTGGTTTTCGCTCCCTGCCGCCCGCGCTCCTGGCCAGAGCCGCCAGCCACGGGCTCTGCGGGGCCGTGGTCGAAGCAGCGGCCGGTGGGGACGGCGGCCCCACCGGCGGGCTGAGCCCACGCTGCGGCCCGGCCCCGGGAGCCCCCTCGACGTGTGCGCCTGGGCCCTGCCTTCGCCTTTTCCTGTGCCCCCCCCTCGCCCCCGGGGCTGCGGGGCAGGGGGGCGGCTGCTGGCGAACACGGCCCGTTACCCCGCGGAGCCCTACGCTGCCCGCCCGCCCGGGGGGAGACGGGCCCCCGCCGGCCCCCAGGGCCGCTCCCGACCGGTGCGGGGCTTCCAGCCCCGCCACGCAAGCCGCGGCCAAACCGGGCCTAGCCTCCCCCGCGGGTGGCGGAGGAGCAGAGAAATGCAAAGCTTTTGTGGCCTTGCGTGGGGGATTCTCGGAAGCTGTACTGGTTAGCGGTCCCAAACCACGCGCAAACGGAGAGAAGGGCATTTCCCCCCCTAAATATTAGCGCACGGCTTGGGTGCCTTTCCCAGCTGGAGGCCGCGGCCGGCGAGGGCAGAGCCTGCCGCACGGTTCCCCGCAGTCGCGGGAAGAGAAGGTCGCTCCGATCAGTAAAACGGTTTAATTTATCTCCCCCTCTCCCCTCCCTCCCCTTTCTCCCGCTCCGCGGCAGGGTCCCGCAGACCGCGGTGTCTGAGAGGACGGCCGAGAGCAGTCCTTTTTAGGAACAGCAGGCAGAGGGCTGAGGTATGAGGTATAAATCCCTACCAAGATTTCTGCGTCATTTTTTCCCTACCGCCTCACGCCCCCTTGAGTGACGGTCCCGCGAAGGGAGCCGCGCCAGCCGCTGCGACAAACGCCACGAATTTGTCTCTTCTGCCCGAGAAACGAACGTGCTCTCGACGGAGCAGGGACCGAGCCGGGGCCCCGCTCGGAAATTCACAGCCAGGGGCCTGGGGAGGTGGGGGCCTCCGGCCGCCGCCGTGCCCGCCGTGCGCTCCGGCCCTTCTCCCGCACCCACCGCTCCGCTCCCGGGCGCGGAGCCGGCTCAGCGGGAACCGCCGTCCCCGCGGTCGGGATTTCTACGGCGGGTTTGGTTCATTTCGTTTCCCTTCCTCTTCCCCCCTCGCCGCCACCGAGCCAGGCACGCTCCCACTCCTGCAAAGCGCCAGCTCTAGAGGGAGGCAAAAGCAAGCGGAGCTATTGTTCTCGGTTTATTTTAATCGCGTGGTCGGTTAAAGGTTGTAAACGAGGGGAAACTGCAGCAAAACGGTGAAGTAAACATCTTGCTGCGTGGATTTGCATAAATGCGCCGGTACCCCTCGTGTCCAGGAAGGATGTGGGGCCGGTGACGGCGCGTTTAAGGAAACCCAGTCCCCTGACGCGTAAAACCCCCTCGCTTTTCGAAATAATCCCCGTTGCCAGTGGCACCGGCGCGCTGGGTCTCCGGGCAGGGAAAAAGCCTCGGCCTGGCGCAGCGGGGGCCCGGCGGGCCCCGCCGCAGGGAATTGCCGTGCTGGTGCCGCCCGCTGCAAACCCGGGCTGCCTGCGGGGGCAAACGCATACCGGAGACCTTCGCACCCGAGGGGAGCACTTCCTAGGCTGATATTTGTCTGGCAAAGAGCTGCTGCCGTAGTTGTTTTTAATTTCCAAACAAAGAGAATAAAATTAAAATATTCCTGAAGAAGTTTCCGTTAGCGTCGCTCTCCCTGGGCCGACTGGGAACGCAGCCACGCAGGCAAAAACGGACTGCCTTGTGCGCGCATCGTTTGCGAAGGCCTAGCGGTGACTGGGATCGTCCCTCTCTTATTTATTACGAAAAAAAACCCAAAATTGCTGTAGTTGCTAAGGTATTTCCCCCCGTAGCCTGGCAGCTGAATCGCTCCCTCGTTCGTACTTGGAGTCTGGCTAAGAAAAAGAAAAGCGAGGCAGAAATTGGCCCGGGCGGTCAGTAAGCCGCCGGGTAAATCGGAGCCATCGAGCTCCGGAGCAGGCAGCAGTATTCGGGCAGGGAAAAGCCGTAGCTGCGCGGGTCGCGGCGGCAGCGGCGGCGAGAGGCCGCCTGCGATGGCCGCAGCGCGGAGGTACCGCGCCTTTGGTTTCCGCGGAATTTGCGCGGTCGTGGGTGCTGCAGAGCCACCGCCGAAGGTGCCGGTGCCTCGGCCGAGGCACACGCCGCGCGGGTGTGATATTCACGGGTGTGCAACTGCCTGAAGCAGCGTGTTAAAAAAGATCCTACACCTTTAGGAATGTTTATTTTTGATAGCTCTGTTTTCGAGGCAGGTACAAACGACACGGAGGCCACTGACGGAGGGGTCTGGCTATTCCCTGAAACACAAATCGAGCAAGAAGTACCCACAATATTCCGTCTCCGAGCCGAGCATTCCCTGTGGACAGGGGGGTGCGGATTTAGTCTTTTCGAGTACTTTCGAAGAATCGGATTTTCCCTGTTGGTGCCCCGGGTCCGAGCGCTCCCGGGAAGGTTTTATCGGGGGGTGGGGGGAGGCAGCCCGCCCGGGGAGGCTGCGAGCAGCCTTGGGCGCGATGACAGCGCCCGGCGCAACCTGTGGGAACCGCACACTTCGGGGTGGGGAACCGGCTCGGACTATTTTTAGGTCGGCGACGGCTTCGGCTTCAGTAGTGGGCGCTAAAGAAAATGTGGCTTCTTCTAGGGCCCGGGGGAGGGCGGGGGGGGGCGTGCGGGTAAAGCCCCCTTTCGTTGGGGCAAGACGCGGACCCGCGGGCACAGCGCGGTGCCCCCCTCTTTGTGCGGCTCTGCGGCCGCTGCGCGGGGGCTCGCCCCGCTCTCCGCTCCCCTGCGCGGATCTCCCGCGCCCCGGCCGTGCCCGCGGGGCCCATCAACCAGCCCCGGGGCGGGCGGGCGGGACCGAGGGCTCGGTGAAAGCGTAGCGCGCAGGCGAAAGAAACATGGCGCTGGGAAGCTGTATGTGCAAAATCCGCAAGGAATTGCAGTAAATTCCTTTTTGTTTGAAGAAAATTTACAACTTGGTAATAGACCTTTTTATGACCTATTTGGGCTTGTCATTGGCTGCGGCTGGTCATGTGCAGGCAGCGAGCGCTTTCATGGCCTTTTCCTGATTTCCCTGGCGAATTTCCCCCTGCATTCTGCCTTCAGAGAGCCTCAGCCCCTCTTTTTCTAACCTTTGTCTAGGCTGAGGTGTATGGCAGTCGCCCTCATGTTTGTGTCCCGCGCCCCGAAACCCGCGGTCGGTCCCGCCGCCGCCGCCGCGCTGACACTTCCCCGGCCCCGCGACGCCTCCTCTCCCGCGCCCGCGGGGGGATGCGCGGAGCCCCGCGCCCGCCGCCGCGCCGCCTCCAGCCCCCCGCTCCTCTCCCGCCGCTTGTTGCCCCCGCTGCCGCTGCCTCCTCCGGCACACGGATTGCTACGCGGGTGCAAAATGGATTACAGCGACCCTCCCGGGCTCCTCCGCAGGCGCGCAGTGACGCGAACCGGTAAGCACTGGGCTCCCCTCGGGCTGGCCGCCGGTACTCCGCGCCCGCGCAGCGTCCCGCACGGCGGCACGGCGCCGGCTCCCCTGTCCTCCCGCCCCGCTTGGTCACCTGTCCCTCGCAGCCCCTTATTCTTGCTGTTACTACTGCTACTATCGTTATCGCTACTATTGCTGTTGCTGTTAATGCTGTTGTAATCATCGGTGTCACTATAATTATCGATAATAGTTGTGGAACATGCCGCGGGGTCCGTGCGGCCGTTGCGCGGGCTGGCGCGGAAAAGGCGCAGCGGGCCGCGATGGCGGGGCGATCCGCGACCCTCCGCACCGAGGGGCGGAAGGCTGGGGCGCAGTGCGCGCAGGCAGCGCCTCTCCTGCCGCGGGTTTTCTTCCAATAAAAGGCCTTTTTTGGGGGGGGGGGTGGTGTTACTTTTCCCCTTGCCAGCCTGAAGCGCGGTGTGGGGGTGCTGTGGTTTGTTTTCCCCATGGCGGAAGGGCGGTCGCGGAACTTTAAAGCTTAACAGGTGTTTTCGCAGGAGAACCGGGGTCAGCGCTCCCGCGGGGGCGGAGGGCGCGGGGCGGCCCCGCCGCGCCGGTCGGGCCGGGGGGCTGTGCCCGGAGCCAGCCCCGGGAGCCCCCGCCCGGCCCGCCGGGGCCGTTTAGGACACCCTTCTCCCGCCGTACGGTGCATGAGCCGGGG
>NW_010972437.1:10279037-10281181 GCF_000737465.1 Haliaeetus leucocephalus | reverse complement strand
GGGCTGGGTAGGTGGGCAGCGCGGGAGCGCACCCCCGCAGCACCGCTCCTTACCCACGTGGAAATCGGGGGGGCGGGGGAGGGGGGCTAAACCGGGGATGAGTTATCGGAAAAAAAAGCCCAAACCCAGGTTTCTTT
Source organism: Haliaeetus leucocephalus (assembly GCF_000737465.1). Lineage (NCBI taxonomy): Eukaryota > Metazoa > Chordata > Aves > Accipitriformes > Accipitridae > Haliaeetus > Haliaeetus leucocephalus. The sequence continues at coordinate 10,281,044 of NW_010972437.1, read as the reverse complement.
TGAAATATGCAGAGGGGATAGAAGAGTCATGCAAACTTTATCTGCGTTACCTACATATGTGTATATCTCCGCAGCCGCGTTACCTATATACGTGTATATACGTATCTACACCTCTGTAGAACATATATTCTTCTGAAGTACATTCTTTTGAACATATATATATTTTACACGTCCCCTCTTCATTTTCAAAATGTTAATGCGCAGTAGAAAACCCGCTGCCTGCCGGTATTTAGTGTTTACGTCGTTGGTCAGTGATGGAAATGCACCGTGCCACCGCACTGCAGGAATTTACCGAATCGCCATTTACCTCGAAAGCAGCCACTTATTTAACGGTAAAGCAAAATGCCTGATTAAACCATACCCGGTGAGGGTAGAAAGGTGTGGGTCGCACCCCAGGTATATGTTTTGAAGCCGCAGAAGAAATTCTTCTTTAATCCATCCCCGAGCACCTCCCCAGCCTCCTAAGCCCGAGCCCCGCTACAGTAAGCGGTAGGATGCCTTTCCCTCATGCTTTGGCTGTTTGCACTAACCGACCGCCCTGTGCTGCTGAAGGGCTTGGGGATTATTTGGGAGGAATCGTTTTCAACATAGCAACAGTCTTCAAGAGTAACTTGGAAAGTATGTCTTGCGTTAGGTTTCACTCTCAGAATCCCTCCTAGGTGACACAGTAATTATAGCTGTTTGGCTATAAATCTCTCAAAAAACTTCGAAAAATCTGGTCCTTGAGCTGTTTTGAAAAATTATTCGTAGCCTGGGGGAAAAGAAGAAAACAAAAGCAGGATGTTCTAACGAATTGTAATGTGCATGTGTGTGTCTGCGGGTCCATATGCTGACACATACGGATACACATATGCATTTATGATCCCACTGGTTTATGTGGGAGTTCGGCTTTTTTCCCTCCTAAACGGCTTCCTTCCTTTTGCTCTTTTTCGTGTTTTCTTTTTTTTTTCTTTTTCTTTCATTTCTTTCATTAGCACTGAAGCACACATAGGTATGTGTATGCTCTTAAATAAACCCGCGTGTTTGTGAGTATTCATAACAAACCCTGTATGTATGTGTGTATAGATATATGGCACGTATGAGGGCTGTATTTTTACGTCTATTTATACACCTATATAATGCGGGCGCCTGTATGGGTGTAGATGTGTTGGTGTGCTGTAATTTTTGGAACACAGAATTCACATTCACGTTTCTCACACCTGCTTCGTTTCCCGACATCTTCGACAGAATTTATGACTCATCTCATTTTTTTTGTTGAGAGGAAACAGCCGATCCCTAGCCCACACTTCACTGACGCACGGGCAGTAAAAGAACACCAGCAGAAAATAACCCGCAGGAAACGGCAGCCTGCGCTCCCGGGCAGTGCCCAGGTATCGCTGGCGCCGGCTGCCGTTTGGGAAGTCAGGTTGGGCTCCCGCTTAGCTGCTGCAAGTTCCCTGGAGGAGAAGCGCAGCCTCTGCTCCCCGAGTCTGGCGGGGATCTGGTGCAAGCAGGGCAGGCGATGTGGGCTGCGGACCCGGGAAACCCGATAAGACTGAGCGAAGAAATACGCGTTGGTTTTGCGCTCTTAAGAACAGCAAATCCCGCCGATTCGTTTATTTCCCAATAATGTTTCTCTTTCCCCAAACAAATATAATTCTCACGGGGTGTTTTATGAGCGCTTGGGGCAGAAAAAAACCCGAACAAAGACAGTATTTCACCCCTCGGTTGGCAGGCAGCTGTTAAAGGTATTTACGGCTCTACTGCAGTGCGGCACTCAATGCCGCTGGAGCGGGAGAGGAAAAAACAGGAAGCGAAAGGAAAAGATGAGGCACAATAAACATTGCAGCAGGTCGCGGGGGCCGGCGGGGCGCGGAGGAAGGGTCTCTGCCAGAGACAAGAGGCAATAAAAGTGCATTCAGCGGCAGCAGGCTCTGCCCAAACCCACCGCTCGCCTCCCACCACCCGCGGGGGAGGGGGCGGCGTGAGGCGGGGGAGGCAGCCCGCATCGCCCACCCAGCGCCCCGC
>NW_010972437.1:10263895-10278655 GCF_000737465.1 Haliaeetus leucocephalus | reverse complement strand
CCCGGGCCCCCGCCCCGGCCGCCCGCCTGCCCACGGGAGAGGCCCACTGGCAGGCGGGGGGCACGCGGGGGGCTCCGCCGCCCTTCTCGGGCGTGTCCGCAGCCCTCCCCAGCTGGGCCCCAGTTGTCCCACTGCCTTCACCGCCGCGGCCTCCCGCCCGCCACGGGTCCGCAGGGCCCTTACTCGCACCCGTGGGCGCCCCTCCGCGCCCCCTGCCTTCCCCACGGTGCCGGCGGGGCTCACTCCCAGTGCCCCGCCGCCCTCCCGGTCACCGGCCCGCCCTTTGATGTCGGGCAGCCGCCGCTTCCTTTCCTGCCCCTTTGATGTGGGTGCCAGAACACCGCGGCAGCCCGCACCCGCCTCCCCGCCGGCTCCCTTCCCCCGGGCAGAGCCCCCGGCCCCCGCACACCCCCCCCGTCCCCTGCAAGCCGGGGCCCGGCAGATTTCCCTGCCTCCGCCTCACCTGTCGCCTCCAGGCTTCACCTTCCTCAGCCGTGCCCGGACACGACCCTGGCGGCCGCCGGCCCCCCGGGCCGTGCCTGCCCCAGCTAGACGCTCCCACGGCCCCCGGCCTCCCCTCCCTGCCCCGTGCTCCTCGCCCTCTTCCCCCGCGGACCCTGGGTGCCGCCGTCGCTGCCCCCGTTTGATGTCGAGGCGCGGCTCCCCGCCGCCGCCCTGCCCGCTCCGGGTCTCTGCTGCCGCCGGAGCTGCCTGCGGGCGCGGGGCGCTGCGGGCAGGGGCCTTTGCATGCCCACATCCTGCTCGGCGAGGGCATGGGCGGCGGGGTGACTGCTGAGAGGTCGGCGTTACGATAAAAGCAGGGAGGGCTAATGCCTCGGACGCTATCAAGGCGCTCGGTAGGTCTTCAAAGTCAGCGATGGAGCCTGTCATCTTCTGGCGGTGTGGTCCTCGGGGCAAGATGCTGGTCGTCATGTCTGTCAAGCAGCACCGAGAGCGGCGGTGGTTTACACATGCGATTCAATTTCCCCAAGCCTTTTATCGCAACAATTACCAGAGGGAAACCAATTGTTACCGGCTTACTTCATTCCACATCTTATCCATCTCCAGATCGTCAGCCCCGAGTATGAGAACTTGCATAAAAGCCTAGAGAATGAACTGGCCGGGGCTTCAAAGTCAACTTTCACATCTGCATTTTAGAATAGGAAATGTGAAAATCCTAATTCCCTCTTCAAAATCTCAGGGCTAGAATTACTCGGTAGCAGAAACATTCATCTTGCCCCTAGATCACAGGCAGCTGTATCTCACTCATCAACTCCTCACTATCCCACAGCCTCACCGTTCCCAGCCCCAGCCTCCCGGACACGGTTGCCCGAAGCACACGCCCGGCCCGGCCCGGCCCGCCGCTCCCGGCCCGTTTGCCGGGGGGGGGGCTAATGGTCCGCCCGCCCGCCCGCGGTGCTGCCACGCCGCCTGCCTCGCCACGGCTCCTCTCCTCCCGCACCCGCCGGACAGTACCCTGTCCCCAAACCGTGGGCTTCTCTTGCTCGCGAGGCGGGCCGAGAGAGCCGAAGCGATCGCAGACACGCGGGGAGGGACGTGACGCTCCCCGTGCCGGCACAGGGGCTGGAGCCCACCCGTGGCCCCCGCTGTCCAGGACCGCACCTCCGCCGTACCCAGCACCCGCTGCCAGGCCCGGGGCAAACGCATTTGACTCTGCAACGTGGTTCCTGTCGTCCCGGCCTCTTTTCCCCACATTTGGTTGGACTTTCCCGTCGCACCCTTCCCCTCACGTCCCGACCCGTAGCCTTTTCTCTCACCTTCCCAGGGGACGGGCACCCTGGCTTCTTGCAGCTGCCTGCCGCTGAAGCCGGAGGCCAGCGAGGCCAGGGGATCTGGGGAGGGCGGGGGGGGGCTCGGAAGGCTGCCGCTGAGCCTGGCCCAGCGCCTGCCGTGCCCAGGTCCGTGTGCCTGAGCAGGGGTACAGCCCCGCGGAGCTCTTCCTCTGCCTGCCCGGGGCTGGCCAGGGAGAAAGAGCCTTTCCCCAGCTTAGGCCGCTAACAAAGCACGAAGGGGATGCCGTATGATTGAAGCATTGACACAGAGCAAGGGAAACAGCGGAATGCAGAATAACCCTGCGTCGAAAGAAGGAGCAGGAAAGGTGATCAGGACGCCACTTGCTCTCTGGAGAAAACCGAATTGATCAGCTGCGATCTGAGCCGCCTCAAGAGTATGGCAAGAACTAAGCTGCCCCTTCTTGGCAACTTCAAGCTTGCGTGGCCAGATCCGGTAGGAAATGGTCAAGTAAGAGCAGACCGGGAGGAACCTAACTCTGGCGTTAGACAGGCGCCACCCAGCTGGTGCCAGCACCCAGCAAGGAGCTGAAGCTGGCTCGCTTTTCAGAGCTGAGCCCCTGCGCAGAGGCGCCCCCGCCCCCGCGGGCCCTCTGTCCCCTCTGTCCGCGGCCCGGCCCCGACGGGGCGGACGCGGCTGCCCGCCCTCTGGGGAAGGGACAAGCCCCTCCCGGGAGGCACCAGGAGCTGCTGGCCGGCCCGACTTCCTCGTCTGAGCCAAGATAGATTGGGAGCTGATGCCCTGGTTCCTTTATGCTGTGTGACTGCCAGGGACATTTGACTTCCTGTGCTCGGGCTCCTTGAAATTCTCATTTGCTAACTCACACCCTGCTTCCTTCACACCAGGGCTGTTTTATTGTTTTATAACCCTCCGTAAACTTCCAGTCCTCAAAGATCTCATTGTGGCAGGCTTCACACTTTCTCCCTTTCCAAAGCCCGGTGCCCTCGCTGTTTCCAGCAGTTTGGTCCGCCGGGTGCCTGGTGAGCCCGCACCCCTGGCACGGCTCGCCCGAGCAACAGCTCAGGAGGTGAACGAGTCCAAACCATTTTCCAGGAGCGCCTGACCAAAATGCCATAAACATCCCGGGAAGGGAGAGAGGGACCGTCCTCTCTCCGCAGTACCTCTGGGGTTTTTTTTCCTGACGACGGGCTTCCCTGTCACCTAAGAGAGGCAAAGAAAGGTTTGAACGGGTACCCAGGGCAAAAGGCAGCCGGCTCCCTCCTCGAGAGCAGTTGGGGAGCGCCAGCTCCCCTCTTAGCAGCTTTCCCTACAGCACGTTCCTCAAAAAGGCCGGCGTAACGCCGCGGAGCTGACCTTCCGCCCATCCCCGCTATTCTGACCCAGTCCCGTTTTACAGGACAGATTCAGCGAACCTTTATTTAGCGAATAAAAGTTTAAAGCTGAAGGTTATTTATGGTTCCGCAGAGATAGGTCCTGAGTGGCTATTTAGAAGCACGTGATTCCAATAAACTTTGTTTTATGGCTTGAGAGTTGACAAGCCAAAATATAATTCCCACCATAAATTAGTTTAAGAGCATACAAGTGCAGATGCTTTCGTTCCTGGAAGCAGTAATCGGGAAAGTGTTAGCAGGGAACCGTCTGCGGGAATGCGGCCGTGCAGGCACCTCTGCTCCCGGGTCCCCCCGGCCGGGGGGGGAGCGCGCAGTAAGTCCGCTACCAGCCTCCCCGCTGCCACCGCCGCGCTCGGGCTCTCTTTGTGCCCCCAGAAACTCTGTGGGAGTGGGGTATCAGCGCTGCTCCGCCCGGGGGTGCGGAACAGCTTTGCTGGGGAAAATGGACAGGTACAGCTCAGGTGGCTAGGGCAGGGCCAGGATGAGCCGGCTGCTCCCCGCCTGAGGTTTCTGAATTTAAGGGGACATCTGATTTGAAGCTAACCTTTTTCATTAAAAAAAAAAAAAAAAAAGCAAGGAAAGGGACGGTAAAGGGATGTTTAGTGCCGAAACTCTGATACTCTTCCACTGTCCTCGCAAGCTCTGAATGCTATCCAGAGTGGGGAAAAAAAAAAAAAAAAAAAAAAAAAAATTTTTTAACAAAAACAGTCTAGGGAAGCTCTATCTAGTGAACGGTTGATACCGAGGCAATTGCTCTGTGTGTAATGCAACTCTCCAAGATACCGTAGGAAGGCAACAGAGGAGGTGAAAAATCGCTTACAGAAAAGAACCCCCAATATTATTTACTTTTAAATATATGATGCGTTTGAGGAGCATTAGAGTGAGCGCGTGTTCTTGTTTTCCTTAATGTGACCTTTGAATGTATTTATTAGAAGATTTGAAGGAAAGTTCAAGTCAAATCTATCCTTCTATAATGCAAAGACGCACGTCTCGTGGTTACTGTTAGGTTAATTAGGTGATCTTAAAGGGGACCCATCTTAGAGCAATACGAGATTTATTCTTAGGAAATTGTAATTCTTTCTGTGCTCAGCATGGGGACGATGCTGCACGGCATGTTGTGACACTTTATGGGTGATGGTTTAGCAAAGGTGATCTGAATATTTCATTTGTAAGTGACTGGATTGCCAGAGAACGAAAAAAAAGGCCTTTGTTATTCTTTTTTTTTCCATCAGTGAAAGAGGGAGGTCTGACTTTTCATCCCTTTAGAAATTATCCGGTATAAAATCTAGACTATGAATATTAAAAGTGAAAGATCACACCCCAGGCACAGGGAAAGCATGTGTTCATAAAAAACTGCCTGAATGCAATGTGGTCCTCATTCGGAAGGGGCTTCCACCCCACCACTCCGCTGCTCGCAGGATTTGCCACCAGCTCCTCTCTGCCTTCATCTATCAAACGCGGTCTGTAACTGTTCTCCAGAAATATCACCCGTATGTGGAATACAACAGTAACAAACGTTTTTATTGCAACAGGTTCGGCAGCATGGAAGGACATCCACGGTAAGTGACCTCTTATTTCTTGTAGAGTTTGCGATGCTTGAAAATCCTGTTTCTTCCCTTCAGACTGGAAGAATTAAAACTGATGTATCCCTGCTGAATATTGCTACCAAAAAAAAAAAAAAAAAGAAAAAAACCATGTCAGCACGTGAAGGATTGTGGAGTCTTGTGGAGTCGGTTTGTGGTACCATGTCCTAATCCTGGCTACCGTTAAAAGCAGGGGTGCAGCCTCCTGAGGGTTTATTCTAGGGCCGTACAGGTGTCCTCCTGCTCTTAAGCACTCTGAGGCAATTAGCAGCGTTTCCATTTTAAGTCGGCGGGACTGTACAGCGCCTCCCCGTCCCGATCCCGGACGGATCGCGTTGTGTCCCAGCGCCTCATAACCTTGGCTACTCCCCCTCTGTCCTCCAGACGGGATGCGAAGCAGAGCTGTGACTGCGAGCTGGCGTTAACCTCGTTTGGCACAGCCCGGTGCACGGGTGACCGGGGCGGCGGGCTCTGGAGGCTGTCAGGGCTGGCCAGCCGAGCCAGCCCCCGCCAGCCGGGTCGTGCGGGGCGGTAGCGCTGATCCTCTGGGCAAGGGACGTTCAAACGGGGATTTAAATGCTGTGCAGGCACGGAAGGGAGTGGGCATCTGATCTTGCGAGGGCCACCTTTTACTGGGGGGGTGTTCGCATCCCCGGTGGTCCCGCGGGAGCTGCGCTGAGGGGACCGAGGGGAGGGCAGCAGTGCGGGGTGTAGCAGGAGATGCTGTTGAACCTTTCTAGCTGCAGTGAGGAGCTAAGTGCATTGGTCCTGGTGCTCCGGACTGAGACCGGCTTGTCTCTCAAAGAGGAAAGAAAGCGTGCGAGGTTCGGAGATTCACTAGGTATCCGTTGCCCTCCCCGTTCCTGCAAGCCCCGCTCCGGCCGGGAGCAGGCACAGGAGCGGACCTGTGTTTGTTTGCGTTTCTCCCTGTTTCCTCTCCCTGCTTGCTGATAAATAATCGCTTTCACGGCTTGTGCCAGGCTTCTCTTTCTCGTTTTGCCTTACGTTGTCATATTGGTTTTCGAGCCCTTTAAATACGAACTGAAGAATCGCCTCCAGCGTTGCAGTTTTAATTGTGTTCCATAGGTAACTTTCCTCCCCCCGTAGCTCAGCCCTGCGCTATGTAGATGCCCTTGGCATTTTATTCCAGGGCCGGCCCTAAATGTATGGATTACTTGTTTTCTGCCAACGTACATTTAGCATACTGATTATGAACCAGAACACAAAAAGCCTGATAGATCAAAAGCATTTTGTATGGGCAGTTGAACAGGAGGTGAATATATAACGCTTTTGTTCATCAATAACTCTTTGGCTTTGACCTGTCTGAGCAAGTCGTGCAATAAGGTGAAACGCAGGTCACAGCGTCTAACAAATATGAAAATGTGTAGTATTAAGCAGAACCGGGAGCTGCTGCTTCCCCAGCCCCGTCGCTTCTCCCCGGGCAGCCCTCGGAGGGCTTGTCCGCTCCCGGGGGCTGCCCCAAACGCAAGCTCCGTTTTGGGGGCTGGGGGGGTGGGGGGTGTTGTCCTGCCAGTTCAGCCGGGTGGTTAATACCCGCCCCCCCCCCGGTGGGGAGGTATCCCCCTCCCCTCAGAGAAAGGAGGAGAAAGCGGGGCGAGCCGCTTAAAATAGTTGGGTGGAGATTTAAATAATCGGGGGGAGGGGGGAGAGATTAGGGACACAAAGTCGTTTCGAGTTGCACTTGCTGTGAAGAAGACACCACGGCAGTGCTAAGAAAGCAGATGTTTAAAAATAGCATCCCCCAGATCAGGCAGCTGGGAGTTGGAGGCAGGCAAACAAACCGGTACACATGGCTCGGATAAACGCAACACCCCCAAATCTGCCCTCCGCAGTGGTTGGATGTATCACACCCGCACCATTATTTGTCCTTATGGTGCCTGTTTTAAATAGTGGAAGGAGAAGAGGTTGACCGCAGGACAGCAGTGAGGAGCTGGGTCAGACACAATTCATGAACTTTTGTACTCCTGTGTGCCGCTGTCGACAAAGTAAAAGTAATGAAACTTTGTGATATGTTTGTAAATGATTTCGGCTGACCTCTCGCCCTGCCCTTCACCATAAACGCTACGGCGGGGAGAACCTGGGAGGGTGCGAGGCTGCGGCTCGCAGGCAGCTCGCGGGGATAATAGCTAGACCAGCATAATGGGATGAAGGTAAATTTGGAAACTCTCTTCTTCCCGAGAGCAACTAACCCCAGCCTTTAATCTCCTCTTTTTCACCAATCGCTGTTTCTGTTGTCGGCTGTTTTACTTCTGTTTCGATTTTTTTTAAAATTCTTGGTTGTCAGGGGGGGGGGGATGGTGACGGATTTCTAATTATGGAGAATCTCTTCAGATTCGTGTTAGCCCAAATAGATAAAGGCTCTTTTCTAAATTATTTTAACCATTATTATTCTAAATAGCGCAATTTGACCGGTAACGTCCGTTTTCCGTAGCGAGGACGTAAACGGCAGAGCATTTAAAATGAGCAGCAGGTCTTTCAGAGAATTTGGTAGGCGAAATTCATCGCTATAAATTGGTGGAGAGTCGTATAGCTCTATCGCAGCAATAATAACAAGCGTGAATCTTTTCTGAAATCCCACCTTCCTGCAAATCCGTATTTCAGAACTGAGTCCCAGCAGAATAGTTTGCATTCCTCAGAAGACAGTAAGGACTAAGAGAATGGCAAAGACCTGCTATATTGTAGATGAAAACAGAATGTTATTACGTTGTCTATATATACCCTGTAGAACCGAATTTGTGTGATATTCATATAGTCACAGATTCGATTCTAGGGGAATATATGGTCGATGCAAAAACTTCACCTTTCTGCAAATGGTTAGAAGTTTAAATACTGGCGGAATCAAAAGGCATGTGCGTGCTGAACCCTCAGAAATTATAAAAGTTTTGCTGCCTCGCTCCTATTTGCTAGGTTTTAGGACGTCTCTTAAAATCTCAGTTGTCGTTCAGTCGTAACTCTCACTGACAGGCTGTGCATTTAAACAGTTAATCTCAGCAGAAGTTACAGATTTTCTGGAAAAAAAAAATTATCTACCAATCAGTGAATGAATCTTTAAAAAGATACTCAGAAATTAGCTAGATATGTCAGACGTTAGCAAAATTTTCCTGTCGAGGGTCCAGATCGCATCAAAATATTTACGACAGCAGCAAAAGCAGCATTCGCCTCACTGGAATGTCTTTACTTGTGCTCCAGGAATGATATTGATGAATGAAGACCGAATTTATCTCATTAAACCCGTGATATTTTTAACCGAATTAAACGCCTTCTCCAGTTCAAGTGATTGAACTTTAGTGGTTAAAAGTGAACGGTTTCTTGCCATCCGTGCGGTTTTACATGCATACGCGTATGGCTCCATGGATGTGCGTGTGCGTTTGCGCCTGTGCACGCGTACGTACGCTCACATATATATCGAGGCTCGGAAGCGAAAGAGAAGTTACTGATTGCCTAATTTTATTCAGCAGAACTAAATTCTGGTAACTTTTGGATGACCCCTGCGAGACAAAGACAGGACAGCTCTATTGTACATGATATTGCCCGCTTCTTTGACGGCTGTTCTGTTCCCCGCTTCCTCACGGGTTTCCTGCCTTTGCAGCCCACTTCGGCTCCTCGCTCGGCGTATTTCTTTGGCTATTTTATTTAAGGCGAGGTAACGAACCCCGGTGGCGGTGGCGGCTGGCGAACCGGACGGCGGGGCACCGTCGTCGCCCCGCGGGGCTGGGGGAAGCCAGCTCGGGCGGACAAAAGGCTGGTCCCGGCCCTACCTGCGGGCCGGGGAGGCGGCCGGCGCCCGGGCAGTCCCCCTACACCTCCGGTACCTGCTCCGGGGGGTGCGACCCGCCGGAGAGGGGGTCACCCGGTTACGGGGATATTCGCGAGTGGAATCGGTGGAAACGCTGAGCTGCGGAGAAATCCGGTGATCGGCTCCCGCCTCCCCATTGGCCGGGCCGGTCACATGCCCGCCTAACTTTATTCAGTTGACAGCAAGTAGGAGGGCTCTATGGCAGGGGAAAAAAAGACAACACGAGAAAAATTAGTATTTTCTACCTTCAGAAATTAATGGCCATGAGTTCGTATATGGTGAACTCTAAGTATGTGGACCCCAAATTTCCTCCTTGCGAGGAATATTTGCAGAACAGCTACCTAGGCGAGCAGGGGGCCGAGTACTACAGTGCCTCGCAGGGCTCTGATTTCCAGCACCAGGGACTCTACCCACGGTCAAACTACAGCGAGCAGCCCTTTAGCTGTAGCAATGCCCAAGGCTCTGCCGTGCAGCCGCGGGGTCACGGACAGGAGCAATCCGGCCCAGCGAGCCACTTCCCCGGCCAAGCAGAGCATTGTCCACCGCCTCCAATGTCCAACTCGCGAGCCTGCAGCCAGCAGCCGGCCCTCAAACCCCCAAACGGGTCAGCAGTTAAGCAGCCAGCAGTAGTTTATCCCTGGATGAAGAAAGTCCATGTTAACTCGGGTAAGGATCCTCTTCTTACTTTGCTCCTCTACCCTGCTCCCGGTCGCCCTCAGCGGCGCTCGCTCGAGTCCCTGCCAGGCTCGTGGACGAGGTTTTGAAGCCGAGGTAGCCAATTACACTCGTCATAAATTTTTATTGCTGAGGAAATAGGCCGTTGGCCGTGCGGGGCTTTGCCGTGCAGGAGAAAGCTCCATTTTAGGAGCCTGCTAGAGGCTCCCAGCCTACCTAGCTGCGTGTGCCTGTAACAGTGCCTGCCTTAAGCGAGGGGGAGAGCAGCCCATCCATTGTAAGCAACTGGGACGAATCCAGCCCGGCCACATGCTCGCAGCTCCTAAGGTTTTCTTTTGTAAAGTCGAACCGGCAAGTCGAGATTAGCTTTGTAAAGTTCTCCGTGTTTTTTTCCCAGTGAATCCCAATTACAACGGAGGGGAACCTAAACGCTCCCGCACAGCTTACACCAGACAGCAAGTCCTAGAACTGGAAAAAGAATTTCATTTTAACAGGTACCTGACCAGGCGCCGCCGTATCGAGATAGCCCACACTTTGTGTCTCTCTGAGCGCCAGATCAAGATCTGGTTTCAGAACAGAAGAATGAAGTGGAAAAAAGATCACAAACTGCCCAACACGAAGGGCAGGTCTTCTTCCTCTGGTTCAAACCCCCATTTACAGACTGGTTCCAAGGACCATCAGACTGACTTGACAACTTTGTAGAAGAGGTGAAATTTTCCATTTCATCCTTCGCTTCTGACCAGTACTGTACATAACTGACACTGCCCAAGCAGAGCCTGCATGTAGCAGCTAAGGACTCGAGAAACTGTCATCTTTCTTTAAGGTACTGTTGTACAAAGGAGACAAAATGACGCTACTTTGGACTTTATTTTATTTGCCTCTGCTAGCACAACCTAAAAAAAAAAAAAAAAAAAAAGGAAAAAAAGGGGGAAAGAAAGAAAGAGAGAAAAAAAACCAAACCCAAAACATCATGCAGGCAGTGGGAATTGGGAAAATATTAAACGAGACCTTCTGTCCATAAAAAGTAATAAATCATTGAAAATGAAACTGTCCTGTGTTTCAGTTTTGAATTTGAAAGTGAAGGTTTGATGCTTTATTCTGGGATTTTTACTTTTAATTGTCTTTTTATCCCATGCAGTTTCGGGAAGATGCATTCGGGCAAGTTGAGGGCAGGAAATTTATAGCATAGTCTTTTCTTTGAACATAAAGACTAGTAATTGTGAACTTTTTGTGCTGCTTTACCTTGTGTAATGAAAATACTTGCTCATTTCCGTAACGTCTCAGAAGGTGTGCATAGAAATTAAGTGAAAACGGGTTATTTTATGTACTGATAGTGTTAGCGTATTTATTTATTTGTTATGTAGAAGAGTGAAGATAAAAAGAATAATAGTCAAACCAAAAACGGGGAAGGGGAGCTGAAATACAGTACTTCTCCTTCCCAGTCTCATGAACACATGTATGTTTACTTGTCTTGAACGTACACAACTTTCTTGTCCCTTTTTTTGAATTTCCTTCTTTGTGAACAGGAAAAGCACCCCTGCTCCTTACCATGTGCCATCCAGGGCTAACAGGCTTGAAATCTGTTTCCAAAGTCTGCTCTCAGCGCTGTGCTTTAAATCATCGATACCTCGTTTAAAAGTGGAGGGAAAAAAAAAGGGGGGGGGGGAACCACAGAAAAATCAACCCCCACAACAAAAAAACTAAAAAGAAAACCCCAGAGCGAAAAAAATTAATGCCAATTCTGATGTAACCTAAGCCATTCAAAGCTGAAAGCTAAATGCATTCTTTCAATCAGATTTTAGATTTCTTTTCTGCCCAAGAGAGAGATAGGCTATGTGGGTTGCTGCTTTGTTTTGGTTTGGGGTTATTTTGGTCGGTTGGGCTTTTTTTTTTTTTTTTTTTTTTTTTTTTTTTTTTTTTTTTTTTTTGTGAAGAACAGTGATTGTTTTTAAGCAAACCACGAGACATGACTGCAATGGTTGGAAATCTCAGCAAGTTGCTTTCGGGGAAAGGGGAAAAGCTCGGATGGGAGCAGAGCTGGTCTAATACCCACGGATTTGTCCCTGGCTGCTGGCTGCTTCGTGCCAAAGTTTTAGTGCGCTGTAACTACTAAACCCAGCCAAACCAGCTCCCTCAGCCACTTACACCTCCGCTCAGGAGATTTTAAGGCTCAGCCCTTATCTGCTGTACCCTCAGGGCAGCCTGGGAGAGGGACCATATCATGGAAATCGTAACGAGGTGATGCCTTTATTAAAGAGAAAAGGGGCAAAGAAGGAAACCCAGAGCAAACGCTGAAGGGAGGTGGAAAGAGCAGGGGGTGAGTTAACGTGCCCATCTCCAGGCTGGGTGCTTCCCACCGAGGACTCGCTGCTTTCTGGGCTCGCTCGGGAAGACGCTGGCTAAAATGGTCTTGAATGAATTCGAAAATAAAAGGAGAGCTTTTCAACAGGAGTGTATTCGGCAGCATTAACTGTGGCCAGCGGTTAATTTCTGCCCTTTTCTCATCCCTAGAAGTCCGCAAAGTGTCTTTAAGACTTGGTCTTTTGTTTTAGAGCCTGGAGAAAACTCTTTGTTCTTCCTTAGGGTTAGCCCAGTTCTCAGACTTGCACATGGCAATACTTGAATATCTCCACGTCGTGATATTAAAGATGGATATTCCCGCATTATTCGCATCATTGTTTCTATGACAAAAAGCACCGAGTTCATACATAGTAAAGACGTCTTTTTTCTGACGCCTTCACGTTGAGAAGCTGAAAAGGTATTTTACTGAAGTTCGGCTAAATTGCAGGAACAGGTTCACCCAGAGGACAAATTTTCTATTCGATTAGTTGTATTTCAGCCGGGAAGAGTGACCTCTAAACCCTTAACCTTTTGGACCCAAACTACCCTTCCCTTTCTCTGGCATGGAGAGCAGCTAGCAGCAGCAGCGCTTGAGGAGGGAATTCCTGAGACAAGTTTTCAAGTTTTGTTACACCCGGTTCCTGCGGTAGCGGCCTTTCGTCTCCAGAGTTGTCCAAAGCCTTCCCTTTGCTCTTCATACCAATCTAGGGAAAGAAAAAAAAAAGGGGGGGGGGGGGGAAGGAGGGAAAAAAAAGGAAAACCTCACTGGCTGCTCTTCTTGAAAATCCCCCTCCCGGACCCCCGCTGTTTACTTAAAGTCTGTGATAAGCTGGCTGGGAGCAGGGCAAACGTGTTATTCGAGAGAGAGCTACCAACTTTAGCATCTGTGGCACATTTCTGGAAAATAATGGCCTTGGATAAGCAAATCCTTGCTTTGTGCTTCTTATCGACCGAGATGGCTCCCGAAGTTAAAGGACCAAATTCTGCTCCCAGATTTCCTTCCCCCGCCCACTGAAGTCAAACAGGGATGTAGCTGCGAGCAGAATTTGTCTCATTGTCTTTTGAAATGTTAATATCTCCAGGACGAGTGTTGAGTTCAGCAGGCGCAGCTCTTACAACCCTGTTTGCAAGTCCCCTTTGAGTGATGCTGGGGCACTGTAAGTTTACATAGTTTTAATTGCGCTGTAAGCTCGAAAAATACATGAACTGAAGGCAAAGTACCAAAAGAAATAGTTTCCAGCTGCCAATGTTCTGAAGGGTCAGGGACGTCTGCAATAACGACCAGGAGCACCCACTTGTCGTTGTCTCCCGTGCAAAATGAACCTGCGGTTTATTTTTGTGGGTTTTTAGCCCTTCTCCGGAGTTATTTTGTGTAGGAAGGGAAGCTGGTTGTTTTTGTTTATCATGGGTGAAACGCTGTGCATGGGAGCCTTTGTTAAACGGTCGCATTGTCCAGCAATACACTCGTCTCTGTTCAAGTGTGATGCTTTTTATAGACTTTGCCAATGTTTTGCTGCCATTGATTAAAGCGTTATTTATACTAATTGTGGCCTGTAGTTTTGATGTAAGCCCTCCATATGCATTTGAAATAATAAAAGGTGTAGAGAAATAGATTCTGGTTTGTACCTTGAACAAACAGTCCTTACAAGGTGGGTCTCTCTTCTGTGAAAATGCTGGTCCCTCCCATCATTATAGTGTTAAAAGATGAGTGACTCTGCATAGCATCCTTCCAAATGTCCCTTTGAACAGGTTTGCTGATTGCCCCAGCCATAATGGTGTGACTCTAGGCCAAGCTGGAGTCTATATTTACATTCGGGCTGCAGTTAAAAGTGCCTGTCATCCATTTGCTACTGCTTTGCATTTAACAAGCCCTCCTAGAATGCCTCCCGGATTTATGCATGTGTGGTGGGAGGCAAGGAGCCACACCTGAAGTCACCTCGATCCCCACACAGATGTGTGCCTTTTAGGTGAGTCCTGGAGGGGATCAATTCAAAGCAGAAATGGGAATTTGAAATTGAAATGCGGTGCGTAGCTTTCTCTGGGCAGTACGCTTCACTTTTCCAGCCGGTACAAACGAGGGATCACAAGAAAAGACAGACTTGGGGGAGTTTAAACTTTCCCGTGCACCTAAGGCAAACATCATTTTTTTCTCCCCTGCGTAAGCCCCTCAGACAATAACACATACCCCTGGCCGGGAGAAGTCGATTGCACTGGGTTTGTCAGAAGTATTTGTCACCGAGGACTTGTCCTCTCCCGGCGCGCGGTCAAGGCACGAGTCCAGAAGGCCAGTGCCTGGCGCAGGCCGGGCAGGAGCGCGGCGCGCAGAGCCAGGCGTGTGCCCTCGCTGCCTGGAGTGCGCGGAGGGGAGGGCGCGTGTGCGTTTCCAAGCACGCACTCGCTGAGTTGAAATGTCGAGGCACATTTTGTGATTATACTTTCTCTCTCCCCTGTTTAATGGCTCCTCCTGTTACTCCCGATACATCAATACGGTTCTGTATATTATATCACCACTAGTCGTTAAGGTAAGAATGAAGAGGAAAGGCAGAGTCAATAGCAAAGCCCACTCACTGTACAGTACAGTAAATAGGGACCTCTCGGTGCAGAGCCACACTGCTTCCAACGGCCATGTTGGTTAGCCCTTTCCCCTGATTTTTTTCCTCCTTTTTTCCCTTTTTTTTCCCTTCCCCCCCAAGCCTAGAGACCAAAATAATCCTGCTAGGAACAGTCATAACAGGCAGAATTTCAAAGTGCAAGGAAGATGATAAGAATAGATTTCTACAAGTCCTGACCACGTGATTTGCGAAATAATTAATTCAGCACGTCCCTTAAGAAACACGGAGTCGTCATTAATCTGCCAAGCAAAGGACTCTATCAGACTTGAAAACTGAAGAGATCCCAAGAATATAATATACAAAGGGTGCAGTCCCTCTCTCTGCACACCTAGCTCTTTGGTAGCTGCCGAAAAAGAGACGCCGGTACGTAAACATTTTTTACTTTTATTCCTTCTTATTTAAGCCTTAATGAACTCAGCTGTCAAACGCTTGACAAATAGGGCACGCTGCTTCCTGGTTTCCAGCTCGGCAGCGGCCGGGAACGGGACCGGGCGCAAGCGGTGACCTTTGCTTCCCAGGGAGCGGGGGGAAGAGGGCGAGCGCGGAGCAGCGCGGAGCCGCGCGGAGCG
>NW_010972437.1:10256879-10257787 GCF_000737465.1 Haliaeetus leucocephalus | reverse complement strand
CCGGGGCAGAGGGTGCCCATCGCCCGGCTCCCCCGCCGGCGGTCTGGCGCGGCGGCCAGCTCCGGCGGCGGCTCCAGCGCTTTCCTTATATACGGGGCTGCCCCGGGCCGGCGGCCGGGAAACGTGCCGAGCAGGGGATTCTTTTGCCGGGGTCCCTCCTACGCGCCGGCTGCTTTGCACTTCTGAAAGTGCCGGGGCTTGGGAAGAGTTTTCCTTTTCATTCCTGGCCGGAGCGTTTACTGCCACGGCGCTAGCAGTCATAAATTTTGTTACAAACCGCAATGACAGGTGCATTGATATGCGCCCTGAGAGCTCCGGCTGCTTTAATAACCGCTCCGCTGGCCGCTCTCACCGCCTCTTATTTATTCGGTATCATATTAGATATTGATCCTAAGCAGAATTAAGTGTAGTGGAAGTTTTAGTGGAGAACTGCTTAATATGAGAGTGGCGGGAGGAAAGCGACTGGCAGTGCCGGGCCGGTGCCGGTGTGGGCCGGCCGCGCTCCGCGCACACGCGCGGGCGGACGCGTGGGCTCTCGGCTGCTCCCCAGATAGGGCCGTGAGAGGGTCGGTAACCTCGAAAAGCGCTGGAACGAGTGGCAGGACAAAAAGCCCCATTATGGTGTGCAGCGCCTAACAGTTCAGATGAGGTTAACCTTTCTGGAGAGGAGGAAGGGAAATCTGAAACACAGACATGGATACTTTGCGGTTTCCTACCCTCCGTGCCTCCAAGCCCACCTCCCACGGCTCGGTCTCGCCATTTGGATGTTACTTTTTTTTTTTTTTTCCCCCCGGAGGCTGTTTCTGGCCAAACCACCAAGTGTTGAGCCCCTGCTTTGGTGTTACCTATAAAAACATCACCCCGGGCCTTGCACTCGTGGAAAATCAAACCCTGGAAAGCTCTCCCTC
>NW_010972437.1:10255432-10256869 GCF_000737465.1 Haliaeetus leucocephalus | reverse complement strand
TCTCTCTCTTTTTAAGATCTAAAGATGAGCCACCAAACAGTTGAGCATTGTCCATGTGATTTATGGCCCATAGCCTCCTTTTTAGGTTCAAGCAGAGTTCACAAGCAGTTGGTATTTCAGAAAAGAAATAAGGCTTTTAACAGCTTAACAGCAATATTCTTTCTTAAGATTCTGCGTATTCTTTTGGGAACTATATTTTACAAGGCACATAAAAGCCTACGTTCAAGGCGGTGTTGTGCTAACAAAAGTCCTCAGTCCAGACCGCTCCCGAAAATGTAGATGATAGAAGTGGAAAAATGAGGGACAGAGGTATTTTGCACAAAAATACTTTCAAGACTCGTCAAGATTATCACAGCATATTAAAACTCATCTGAATCGCCACCGTCCATTTCCACTGGCATTTTTAAACTAAAATTTTCCGAGAGAGGAAAATAGCTCTTTTCCCATTTCCATCAGCTTCGCAGATCATCCCAAGCTTTTGTTCAGGGAAGAAAAGGACCCCGGCGGTTTGTGACAGGGGATAAACCGCCGAGAGCGGCCGGGGACGGCAGCTCGCTGAGGTTATTCTGAGTTATACAGGCGTGCGTCCCGGTGAATTTTAGAGAACAAATCAGCGGTACTTGGCCGTACCACTTGCTGCAGGAGAAAGAGCAGTACTCCGGTAGTATTGCTTAAGTATAGGCTGGAGAATGGTAATAATCGGACACTGTTCAAAAATTCCTGGCTACTCTTCTCTGGTATGTTAATAGGCTTAAACCCTGAAGAAATACAATGAACTCTTAAGATACGTTGAGTTACAGACTTACATTGTCAGGTGAAGTATGTGCTAACTTACAAAATTACTAAAAATGTCGGAGAAACCCCCTATCCGACAAGAAAAATAAGAACAGGGAATACTAACAAGCCGCAACAAAATCGCGGAACACTTTCTATCTTGCAACAAGCGCAGAGAAATTTCGGGAGCAAGAGGGGGAAAGGGAACAGCACCCTGCCCCACAGCGTCTGCCCTCAGGGCGCTCCGGGCCGCCCGTGCGTTTTCGGTCTGAGCAGCCTGATCGGGCGGCCGGGGGGGCGGGGAGCGGAGCGCCGTGAGTCGGCAGGCTGGAAAAGGAAGAGAACCCCCTAAAACTCATCTCCAGCCGCTCAGGTTCTTTCTACGGGGGACAAATAAAAGGGAGGAGAAACGTTGGGTGAGGGAATTTAATTCATCACAGAATTAAAATAGGGGAGCTGACCTGCGAGTTCCTTTATAGTGCAAAGTGAAGGGAGTGAATGGCGCCGGTTACACTTTAACTCCGGAGGAATCCGGGGGAAGAAGGAGGCCGGGTTTACAAAGGGGACGGGATTTTTCTGCCTCTGCCCGGCCGCAGCCCGGGCTCAATCCATCATGTCAGCCGTGCGCTGCCGTGCGCACGCGTGCCGGGCGGGCGGGCGGGG
>NW_010972437.1:10253322-10255408 GCF_000737465.1 Haliaeetus leucocephalus | reverse complement strand
GCTCCTGCCCGGCCGGCTCCTGCCCGGCCCGCCGGCTCCCCCCGAGCTGCGGAGGAGCCCGGCGCAGCCGGCCCCCGAAGCGGGCACGCCGCCTTTCAAGTCCCCGAGCGGTAGCCCGGACGAGGGGGAGAATGGGGTTTGTGTCTTCACACAAAGCCACTCTCCGCAAACTCCGTCGAATATGGGCGACGAGGCTGAGATTTCGCTGTGAAATCCCAGGGTCAGCTGGAAATACTTTCTGCAAACAGGATATTCTTTATTATCCCTTGCTGGAGTAATTTCTAAAAAACCCTAGATTGTAGCTTTTTATTACTTCCGTTTCGGTGGCAGGACAGAGACAAAGTTTCCTATGTTATGAATTATACATTCAAACAATAACACATTAATTCAATTATTCAAAGATGACAAATGTTTATGTGCTTTGGTAGTGACTAAGGAACAGATTTGCTACTTCACGAGAACTCCTACATTTTTATCAATGAAGTTTTATATTATCCTGTTGGTCCGGGAAAGAAACCAAACTCCACCAAGACACGCAGTAAAAAGGACCCGAACATAAATCGCAGCCCTTTCATAAGAGCGTTTATTCCCGCATATAGCCCGGGCTATTTTATCAGTTTGACAATTGCCGGAGTTGTTGTTATAAATCATCATAAGTAATTCCTGAAAGGGTGCGAGGCTGCTGGGGGGCGGGCGGAGACTGTAAATCTTTCTGTTTTATTGCTCTATGAACATATGCTCCGATTGAAGAAGTCTTAGATCCTTTACTGGAGACAAATTCGCGCAAAGCTGGAGTCCCACCAGCCAAAGGATTAACATTTCCTTAATACTTTTTCAGTCCCCTCTACGATGTCTTAATTCTGGTGGCGGTGGCGAAGGTGCTCCTTTCTTTCAGCCGTCCTCCATTTTCACGTTAAATTTCGCTTTTTTTTTTTTCTCTTTCCCCCTAGATTTTAAAAAGACACCCGAGGGCTGTGGGGCTTTTTCCAGGGGGGTCCGAACTGCCCTCCAAAAAAGCATTTTCTTCTGAATCCTTTTCGTGCTCTTTGCTCGACCGGTGCCCAGCTTTTCCCTCGCACTTTTGTGTAGGAAGCGAAAGACCTCTCCGTCATCCAAAATGTCTAAACAGCGGCCAGAATTATGTTCGGCTTTGTGTGTATGTACACAAGTATGCAGAACACGCTGTGCGTGTAGGGGTTGCTGTATGTACACACAGACACGCGAGCGCGGGGGGCTCTGCAAAACTACCCAGACGCCGAAATATATGGCTGACGGAAAAGGATATAAAGAACCATTACCTCTTACTTGAGGCGAGATTTAAGTGCATCATTTCGAAGAAATATAGGATTATAAATCCGAAGCCGTACACAATAATTTACATTGAACTTATGTTTCCATCACTGGACTCCAATCTTTCTATAACTGGTTTGCAAAGTCAGGAAAAGCAATGTAATTTAGATAAATGTTACAATGCACTTACGGTTAGTATTGTAAGGTAATACGTTACTGTCACATCCCCATGCTTTGGATGGTAATGAAATCATAGCAGATGTTAGATTAGGTGTGGTGTATTTATAGCCACAGATATGTTAGAAAAATCAAACAGAGGAGCTAGTATAATTTTTTTTTCCTGCCGAACTGGAATTGTTGGGGAGCTTTGTGGGCACCCATGACGGATATACATCGGGTTTGCTCTATGTCTCTTCATACACACGGAGAGGGGAGGCAGGCTCAGGGCAGTCGCACACACGCACAAATGTCATGAGCTTTTTTTCTCCCAACGCTTCTTTAGCCTCCAGACAGGGGTAGTCCCCGCTGCCCCGCAGCTTCCCGGGCCGGAGAAGGAGAAAACAAAAACCCGCGCACGCCGGCGAGCCCCGGCGCCTTTCCGCCAGAGCAGCGCTGCTGCGGAGCTGCCCCCCGGCGCGGGCTCCCGGCTGCAGCCGGCCCCGAACACCTCCTCCTCTTTCTCCGCCGGGAATTCCTGCGCCCTTGGGATCACCCCGCCCGCGGAATTCACCTTCCCCCGGCTCCGCCGGCCCGGCGGGGCGCGTAAGTGCGGGGGCCGCTGCCGGCCGCCGCGGCG
>NW_010972437.1:10235562-10245164 GCF_000737465.1 Haliaeetus leucocephalus | reverse complement strand
CGGGGGGGGGGCTTTCGGGGGGGACCAACGGCTCTTTGTGGCTCTTCTCCCCGCAGGAGAGAGCTGCGAGGACAAGAGCCCCCCCGGGCCGGCCTCCAAGCGGGTGCGCACAGCCTACACCAGCGCGCAGCTGGTGGAGCTGGAGAAGGAGTTTCACTTCAACCGCTACCTGTGCCGGCCGCGCCGGGTGGAGATGGCCAACCTGCTCAACCTGACCGAGCGGCAGATCAAGATCTGGTTCCAGAACCGCCGGATGAAGTACAAAAAGGACCAGAAAGCCAAAGGCATCATGCACTCCCCCGTCGGACAGTCCCCGGACCGCAGCCCCCCCCTGAGCGGCCCGAACCACGTCGGCTACTCCAGCCAGCTCCCCAGCGTCAACAGCCTCAGCTACGACGCGCCCTCGCCCACCTCCTTCGCCAAATCCCAGCAGAGCATGTACGGGCTGGCCGCCTACACGGCGCCGCTGAGCAGCTGCCTGCCGCAGCAGAAGCGCTACGCGGGCGCGGAGTACGACCCCCACCCCATGCAGAGCGGCGGCGGCGGCGGCTTCGCCAACCCCAGCCTGCAGGGCAGCCCCGTGTACGTGGGGGGCAACTTCGTGGACTCGATGCCGGCCTCGGGCCCCATGTTCAACCTGGGGCACCTGCAGCACCCCTCCTCCGCCAGCGTGGACTACAGCTGCGCCGCGCAGATCCCCGGCGGCCACCACCACGGACCTTGCGACCCCCACCCCACCTACACGGACCTCTCCTCCCACCACACCTCTCAGGGACGGATGCCGGAGGCGCCCAAGCTCACGCATCTGTAGCGGGGCGGCGGCCGGCGGGGCCCGCTCCCCTCTCCATTACCTCACTTGTCGGACGGGACAGTGTTACTTTAAAGCTCTCGAGTGCCAACAGTATTAGCGGCTGCGTCTCCCCTAGCAGCTCCCTTCTCCCTCCCGCAGCCCCGAGCAGGTCCGTGAGCAGGAGCCCTTCTCTGAGGGCCGTTGTAAGCGTGACAGTGCAATACGCTGCGAGCCGGGGGACTGGTAAGCCGGTAGTGATGTGCTCGAAGGTAAGTCGTGGAGGTGCCGCGGTGTTCCGCGGCGCGTCACGCTGAGGGGTTTTAGACCAGTCGCCAGCGGTGGGAGCTCGCCCGCGCGCGGGCTTGCTTCAGAGAAGTTAAGTTATGAATTCCGCCGTAACGTAAGGGTCGCATCGGACTAAACGATATGTATTTATTATTTTAAGCGAGACATTTTTGTATCACTGATTATTTATCCTCGTCTTAATGTATTTATGTGGCTGTTTGTAGAGTTTCTTCACCAATACTTCGGGAGAGCGATTCAGGTCCGTGGTGACTTACATTTCACCTATTTAGTATATTCGGTCTGAGCTAGTTGAGAGAGTAGTCTTGAACAGTTGTAACAGTGGCTGGTGTTTGTAGTTTATGTAAGGATTAATTAAGACGGCAAGTCGTGAGTCGTTAATAGAGTAAAACAAACTGTGGCATCGCACAAAGAGCCGTTACACTTAAAAAAAAAATAATATCGAAAGTATTTTTAAAGTATTTATTTCTAACCGGCTGGCCCCACTCGAGCGCCTCGGTGGCTTGGCCGGCAGCTGGCTCGGCCCGGTGAAGCCACCTTTGGTTGGAAGCACAGCCGCTTTGTGGAGGCGATCTACAAAGTGGGGCGCTTGGCCATCTTGTTTTGGAACAAATCCTGCATACGAAAACCTCGGTGAGGTTAACGTTTATTTATTGACTGGGTATCTATCGCACATATTATTATTTCGGTGGGCTATTTTATTTTCTTTCTTTCTTTTTTTTTTTTTAATTAGGCTCTGGCTATCTGAAATAGGAAAGAAATTAGAAGCTTAGAACGCAAAAAAATTAGAAACCCTCTGATAGTGCTAATTTCATTAGGGTCTCCATAGCAATCTGCGCAGCAGCTGCCGCCTCCTTTGTTATTTATACTGTTGCCCTTATACTAACCATAAATCAATTTTTTAGACATCTTTGGAAGCCCGAGCTTTTCCTCTTGTTTTTCATAAACATAAACTTTGAAAGAAAATTGACAATCAGATACACACAGCCGAAGGGGAGCCGCCGAGGCGGGGTGAGGGCAGTGGCCGGGCGGTGCCGCCGCGCTCCCCCGCTGCCCGGCGAGGACGGTCCCATCCCTGGGGCACTGCCGCCTCTCTCTGCCACGAACGGGACAGCTAACATGGGGAAAAATAATAATAAAAAAAAAAAAAAAAAAAAAAAAAAGGAGGGAAAAAAAGAAAGGAGGAAAAAAAGAAAAAAAAAAAAAAAGGAATGATGCTCTGAACCCTCGTGTTTCCTGCTTTCTAGTTACCCGGCTGTGTTGAATCCCTCGCTGGATTTACAGAGATACTTCTTTTGTAAACTTTGTCATTAAAGTCTCTTCCTGACGGTACATCTCGCTCCGAGAAGACTATTCTTATCTCTTTCTAAAAGTGTCGAGTTAAAGATTAATCCGAACTTCTGTATTCCCCACCAAACCGTATGACGCGCCACTTCCCAGTTTGACAAACACTGCAGCTCCTACTCCATCCTCTAATGACAGGACCTGGCATTCCTATTGTGAGAAATATTTTAACTCCTCCAATTCTGGTCAACACAGACAAGTTTTCTTTCTTTCTTTTCTTCTTCGTTTCTTTCTCCTCCCTGCTTTCTTCCTCGCCTTCTGGTATTTATGTTTGGCTGGACAGTAACGATTCGAAATATTACTTAGGGTTTTATTTTCCCCTCTGTGCAATTTTAACAATGTCGTGCTACGTTGAGAAGTGTATCTTTTGTTAAATTTCACTTTCACCCGAGCAAATTTGGATATATGTGTTGTAGATCTGTAAACAAAGCAGAACAGAATAAACTACTTTGTTCGGAGACATATTTTAACCATTTTGAGCCCTAAAATTGTTTTCTATGGAAGTTTTCACACAAATTGTTTCTTAGAAGCTGCAGCCAGGAGTAAACAAAACATACAAACAACGCAAAAAGTAAGGCTAAACACCACTCGTGAATTATGCTTCTGTAATATTCCATATATATATCTGTTTGTATCTCCAGAACTTTCTGTGATCAATGTACCCACGACTGAAATCATCCATGTAGGTTTTTTTGTGTGTTCTTGAAAACATGACATACTTCGCATCACCTGCTTCTACCTGCGAAATGGCAAGGCACCACCATTTCCGCAGGGCCGTCCCTGGTGTAACCCAGTGTGCTTTTCCCAAGCGTTTCCCACCTTCGTGCTCTGTAGGTTGTTCTTCAAACAGTGTCTCCTCTGACTTACACTATTAGTCCTTCATTAAATCTGTTAGGAAAGCGAAGGCCGTTTATAGATAGCCCTTCCCCAGATCTGAGGCAGAAGGGGATTTCAGAGGAACCTTGACCACAAACACGGTGTTACTGAGGCACACTGCTCTGAATTATTTTCATATTGCAGAAAGATGGGGTTTGCAGTTTCCAGTGGGGGAGGCAGAGGAGCATGTGCAAGGGGGAATCTTCTTGTAAATAAATTCACTTTCTTCTCCGTGACTCTGGCAGAGGTGTCTTGTTTGTAATGCAATAGAAGTCCGTGATGATAACCTAATTATAGAAGTAATGTTACTTTAGCGAGATCGCTGGCATTTTTACAATGTTTGTACAAGCATCAGCAATCTAGAGGAGAGACACACTTTGGCACAAGCCAGACTTTTTCTTGGCCCATCATTTAAAACCCATAAATTATAAACAACTCCCTTTCACACTCAATAGGAACTCACCTCCTTTGCAACAGCATCTGATGTGCTGAACTCCGGTCACCTATTTAGAACACAAATCGTCAGCCAAGGCCAGGCCTGGGGCTGATCCCAGCCTTGCCTTTCTTTGCAAATAGGAGCCGTAGCACCCCTTCCCCCCCTTCCCTGCTCCCTCCATCCATTCCAGACCCATAACAGGGTCACTGAGCCAGGGCCTCTCAATGCCAGCAGCGCTGCAGCAGTGTTTGGGATAGGAAGCTGCTGACAGCACCGGCTGAGAGGTGTCAGGGGTGCACTGAGCTTCAGCGAGGCCGTGCAGGTTCTCTTGTTCAGATCAGTGGGTTTTGGGTCTCCATTTGTTGGTTTGGCCCTTACAGTAACATACCATTTCATGGGGCCACAGCAGTTTCCCTGCTGCAAAAAGGAGATGAGGCTTTGTGTTAGCTCCGTGCAGTCAGTGCAGGGCTGAGCTGCCCCTTTGCACCCTGTTTCTTTTGAGGGGGGCCCCATCCATGACCCACTGTCTAGGGCCTGGTGAGCAGCACCAGGGCAGGGGGACCTAGGCAGGCACAGCCAGGGGCTCCCAGGGAGGCCACTATCTTGCAGATGCCACTTGTGTGGGGCTGGGAAAACAAAGCCAA
Source organism: Haliaeetus leucocephalus (assembly GCF_000737465.1). Classification (NCBI taxonomy): domain Eukaryota; kingdom Metazoa; phylum Chordata; class Aves; order Accipitriformes; family Accipitridae; genus Haliaeetus; species Haliaeetus leucocephalus. The sequence continues at coordinate 10,240,771 of NW_010972437.1, read as the reverse complement.
ATGCCTCCTGCACCATTAGCAAGTGCTGCCTGCACAGAGCACTGCAGACTCCCAGCCCTGGTCCCTGGGCAGGCTGGGGAGGGCGTCTGGGCCACCCCACCTGGCTGCCACCATAGGACCATGCCTGGGTCACCCGGGGCTGCAGGCAACCTTGTGCACCGGCGAAGAGGAGGCAGCTGGCTTCACACCCAGGAGGCAAGGACGGGCAGGGGGGAGGCTGGCTAAGAGGGAGCCCACCAGCACCAACCAGAAGACCCTTGACTTTCTTGGGGACCAGCTGGGTCACTGGAACCCCATGGCAAGAAGTCTGAAGGCAGGATCCGCCACTGGGGTCTCTGCACGCCTCCAGCCCCATGGGAAGCCCTATGAAACTGCCTGCAGGGATGTCCAGGCACCGAAGGGACTACTTGGCTAGGGAAAAAAGAGTGTAAAGGGGATGGGGCTGCTGAGCTACCGCTGGGAGGGTGCCTCGCTGAGAGCTGTCGGCTGGGGAGGGAGGGAAGGAGCTGCAGGTTGCAACGCTGTCCTTCTATGTGCCAGTGTGCCGTGTGTGCCCAGCGGCCGCACACAATGGCAGCCCGGCGAAGCTGCAGCGTGCTGCATGGCGGAGAGGCCCAGGCGTCCAGCACCACCGCCGCAGACCTGCCTGGGAACAAAAGCTGGCGCCAGACGGGCAGCACAAAGGGGCTGGTGCTGCCGGGGCAATTAGGGCCGCAGTGGTTGGCTGGGCACCACGTGATGTTGTATATTGATGAACCGGCTACCTCTGCTTTTAAAAGGCGTGAGATGGGCTGGACCAGAGCTCTGTTGGCCGCAGCCACTTTCCAGGGACTGAGCGGCAGGTTAATCCCTGAATGGGCAACGGCTCTCCATTCCCATGTGAGCAGCGGCAGTGGGTACGCCGTGGTCTTCGCTGGGAGTGGGGCTGGTGGGGGAGGGAGGGGACTGGCTCTATTAGTGGTCATCAATCACATGATGAGCACTTTTCACTTGACAGCGGTTCCTCCTACTTCTGGTTGGGCCTGAGCCAGCTGGGACTCTACCAGAAACCCCAGCCAGCAGAGGCAGAGCCCAGTCCCGGAGCCCGAGAGCCATGGAGTAATGTGGCAGGATGGGACCAAACCCCTTCGGTCACAAAAGCTGAGATGCAAAAGGGGACACAGCAAGGTGTCTGTGCCTGCAGGTCCTCAGGCCTCTGCAGATACTGCTTGGGAGAAAAGGTGGGCCTTTGTCTCTACCTTCAGAGCCCAGGGTCCCGTAGCTCCCTGAACTGCTCTGGGATGAACCCCAGAAAGGGTCAGCTGCAATGACCATAAGCACAAAGTTGAACAAAATTAGCATGGGATCTGTACTAGGCAGGATGGAGGTCTTCCAAGTAAAAAAATACTCCTGAATGTACAATTTGGATACTTGGGTTCATTTTTTCTTTATTTGCTGACGTGCAGTTTTTCTTGCAACAGCAGAAGTTTTGGGAGAGGGTAGACAACTCCATGCTGAGTGAGGTGTGCAGTCTAAATCTTTCCTCCAAGGAACCCAGGCCACCTTTTAGGACCTTTGGGAGCAAAATGGGCTAGGCAAGGCAGAAATCTTGGCTGCAAACCCTTTGACATCCCTGTTTTGCACACAGCAGTATGGCTTACCTTGATACCTTTGGGTTATCAATATGTATAATTTTTCCTTCCTACCAAATTCACAGCCATGGGTCAGGAAACAGGGCATTACATGGCACAGGGACCTGTGTGGAATCACTGTTCTGGGGAAATCCTTACAGAAGGAGGGAGAGACTTTCCTCTTCTCTGTATTCATGTAGAGGATCTTTGTGGTTAATCCCATGTGCTGGGAGAGCTGAGGTCCCTGTCCCAGGCCTGGTGAAACTGCCCCAGGGGTCAGCCAGGAAAGGGGAGCTTGTGGCAGGGAAATATCAACAACAGAGGGGAACAAGACCTTCTTCAAGAAGAGCACAAAGTACCCTGCCTGCCTGGAAGGGCTGTGCTTGTGCTGGAGCTGAGCCTGGCTCCCCCGGAGTGGCAGAACAATTCCCCTTCTTTGCCCTGGTGTCTGTACATCCCTGGTTTTATTCACACTTTACAAAATAAATTTCCCAGGGCTTCTCCTCCTTCTTCTCTGATAGCCTTTCTCTCAGGGGCCTCTGATGGTTTGCCTGTGTTAACACGGCCAGTGCTTAAATCCCCAGTGTTTGCTTGCCTCTCTTCGGGATGCCCATCCACACCCTGGCTGTCTCCACTCCGTGGATGTACATCTCCATGTACCACTGAGAACCAGCTCTCCCTGGCTGGCAGTGTCGTGGCAGCAGAGGGGCAAGGACAAGGTCATGCTTGAACCAGACCTTCCACATCATTTTCCTGGGAGCTAGGGAGGGATCTGTTGAATCTCCTATGTGTTAGTTATTGTGACAAGCACAGAGGGTGGAGGCTTGCTCCAGAGAGGAAAGGCAACATGCCCCAACCTCAAAGCAGTCCCTGTGGCTCAGGGCTGCCATTGCCTTCAACATGCGTGCTGCTCAAGCAGCCTCCTCAGGGCACTGCTGCTAAGTGTCTGCACCCAACATGGCTTAGGGCTTTTTGGCTGGGCTTGTTCCTACATCATGTCTTAATTTCACAGTGGCTGTCTCAGGCTTTGCAGTGGTCCACATGTTTCCAGAAGCGTGGTGGCACAGGGCTTGGTTTAGTCCATTGTTCTCACGGATGTTTCTGCTCCAGCATCTCCCCTGGCTTGTGCCATCACTGCACTTCTTGCACAGACGTGCCTAAACCTCCCAGCCATTCTCAAATTGCCTTTGACAGCATCATGTTCCTCCCACTCTTCTTTTTAACCCGCTTTTCTTCTTCCTCCTTTGACTTCCAGGGACTCTTTCCCAATAGACCTCTTGCAAAAAACCAGCTGCAGTCGCTCAACTTCCTATCACTGGGACTTAGCAATTTAAGTCTGAACACTGTGAAATTCAGGAGCGTAGAAAATTGCATCCCCCTCAAAAGCCAGAGCAGCAACAAGAGATGCTTTGCCTGCATTTAGCCACTGATTTCTGCTTTCCTCATCCTTGAACAGTCCTGCAAAAACAAACAGGTAACGAACGAGAAACTCGGTAACAGAATCCAGCTGGGTGTATGGAGAGATCATATGTTGGTGTGAGCGCGGACAGCTCTTCTAGCATGTAAAACACAGCTTTAGGTGTAATTAAACCAGTTGCGTTCTGCAAACAGAAGACTCAAGTAAAGCAGCAGCCCTCCTCTGGAGCTAGTGCTGTTTGCTTCACTGTGGGGAGGAGTTTTTACAGCAGGGGAGACTGAAGAGCACAGATGCTCTCCTGCGTGGACAGCCTTTCTCTACTAAAGAGAAAGCCTGGTGTTCCTGGGCTTCTGTTTTGTCAGAAGAAGACATTTTCCAAACCACTCTGATTGCCATGGGTGTGCTGAGCAAGTTAGTATATTCCAGAATTTAACCCCTCCCCCAAAACGTAGGTTTCCTGACAAGGTATATTTGATTTAAACTGTTATTTTAATCTATACCTGCATCCTCTGCAGATGGAAACGTAGGTGATACCCCATTACTAGCACAGTAGGGTAGCACAGCCCCGAACAGTGAACAAGTCTGCGTCTGGAGACCACCTAACTTCAGGACTCTGGGCTTACAGTGACTGCTCTGTCTGTAGGCTCTGAGTCCCAAGCACATTAAAACAGTAATCTGTATAGCCAGCCTTTGCTCTGTAACAGTTGCTTTATAGCAGATGGGCTGGATGAGCTGGGGAAAAATGGGGGCTGATAGAAGGCCACGTCGCTGGTCAGAGGCCATATGTAGGGAAGTGCTCCCGTGTCCTTGCAGGCTTGTGTCTGCCTGTCCCAGGGATGTGTCCTCTCGGGGCCTCTGCAGGAAAGAAAATCAGGCCTGCTCTGAACCATCAGCTGGGCATAACAGCGTGGCAGCTGGAGCTGCCCAGCACAAGTCTCCATGGGAGAAAGTTGAGGCTGAGTCAGTGAAATGGTCTGGTTGTGTCTCCCCACAGTGTCCCTTCCCTGCCACCAGCCCAGCCCTCTGAAATCCGCAAAAGACCCAGTGGAATTTTTCCTTCTCTGGGGATCCTGGTTGCCCTTGCATGGCTTGCACCATGTCTGGTCCTTGCAAAATTTGTGGCCTCTTCCTGACCACAGGGAGCAGCAGTTTGGCCAAGAGCTTGTAGAGTTCTTCAGGCTGTTGAGTGGAAGGCACTGTATGATGGATGAAGGCCTTTCAGTTGCATGCTTTTATTTAGAAATAAAATAATTTTTGATAAGGTACCACCCTTGCATTTCCTAGCTGAGTCCACATCCACCTCCTAAGACTTAGAAGGCTACACGTCTAATTCAAAGCAGCATGAAATTCAAAGCCCTTCTTTGTGTTCCTTGTCTGTCCAGTACCAAGGCACCAAAGTCCAAGTGTGCTCTGCCCAGCGTGTGCTTTTGCTGTTCTGAACTGCGTTGACACATGGTTATCAGCCGACGAGTTGGATGAAACCCATCATCATCCAAATCAAGCATATGGGTAGCTAGGAACGGTGAAGCGTCACTTTTGGAGACATTTAGGGAAAGACGATCACTTTTGGAGTCCAGGCTTCATATCCTCCACGCTTGTTCCTGTTCACTGCCGTTCCGGGGGAATGAAAACCAAGAGAGAGAGTTGGAGGGTTTGGCTGGGCAGTGCAACTTGCTGCGCTCTCTGCCAGCTGCAAACGCTCAGTAAACAATGCCGAATCGCCAAGGGAAAAATGAAAGCCCATTAACGGGGTGAGCCCGGGGATTCACTTTCGAGAGGCTGCAGAGCACTTATCTGATGGAGCGAGACCATTAAGCGCCGCGAGGTGCAGCAACCCCCCTCCGCGGGACAGGCGGAGAGCCTGGGGGTGCCTGCCCAGCCCGCCGCGCCCCCGCCTGCTCCCCCGGGATGCGTGGGCTCCCGTGGGAGCCTCCGGGGGCCTGGCCGACAGCAGGGCAAGGGGAGGGGGCAGAGCTGCCCGGGGGCGGCAGCTCGGGTAGCAGGAAAGCGCCGGCTCACCCCCCCTCCGAAGTCCCGGCAAGCGGCCCCGAGGTGCGCGGCGGCTCCGGCGAGTCCGGGGCGAGCGGCCTGCCCCGGGGGGGGGCCCGGGAGGGCTCGGGGGGACTGCCCACCCGCAGCCCCGCGCCGGCCCCGGGCGGCCGGGCGTGGGAAGGGGAGCCGG
>NW_010972437.1:10234602-10234919 GCF_000737465.1 Haliaeetus leucocephalus | reverse complement strand
CCGGCCCCGGCCCCGGCCCCGGCCCCGGCCCCGCTCCCTTCCCCTGCCCCCGCTGAAGCGCGGTGTTTTTTCGGCGTTGCAGGCGGCGCGGCGCCGTGCGGGGGGCAGCCTCCCGCCTGCCCCGCACGCAGCAGCTTCAGCACCCGGCAGCTCACGGAGCTGGAGAAGGAGTTTCATTTCAGCCGGTACCTGTCGCGGGCCCGCCGCCTCGAGGTGGCCCGCTCGCTGCGCCTCCGCGACGCCCAGGTGAAGGTCTGGTTCCAGAACCGCCGCATGAAGCAGAAGAAGCGGGAGCGGGAGGCGCTGGCCGCCCCCGC
>NW_010972437.1:10220016-10234568 GCF_000737465.1 Haliaeetus leucocephalus | reverse complement strand
TGAGGCCCCGCCGCCCCCCACGGAGGGGTCTGCCGGGGACGTCGGGGCTCGGCTGGAAGGTGCGGCCGGCGGGGCAGCCCGGGTGTCCTTGCACGGGGGGCCGCGGCGATGCAGCTCCGCTGATTTTTCTATTGCAACTTACTTCCAGTTTTATTTATAAGGATTCAGGGAAGGGTGCCAGCCCGAAACGCTGCTGGCTGCTCAGTGCCGGGCCGGGCCGAGGCAGCCGGCTGGCGCAGCTGGGAGCTAACGGGGACTGCCGCTCCCCCCGGGCAGAGCAGAGAGCGGCTCCGCCAGCTCCCCGCGATCCGCGGGGCGGTGGGTGTACGGCGGGGCTGCCTCAAGCTCCCGACCCCTTCTTCGTTTTGCATTTAAAAAGAGAGATCCGCAGGCTCAGGCAACGTTCATGCAGAAGAGGGGCAGAAACCCCGAGAAGGCAGAGCAGAGGAGAGCAGGGAAAACTTCCTCTCGCGGGAAGGGGCAGGGATGGTCACGGCTACCAGTATGAGTCCAAGATCCTCTTTTGAAAAAAAGTGCCCTTGTCTTCTGCCCTACCCTTCGCAAAATTGCTGCAAAAAAAAGAGGCTGTTTATGCTTGTGTTTATTATTCCTCATTCGTTCCCATTCCTTTTCCCGATGCCGCTGATGTAGTCCAAAATCTGTGTAGTAACTGTGAGGGAAGGTTTTAAAAGAAATAAAATCTTAGGAGGAGCACCTCTTCCTATTCCAGCTGCAGAGGTGCTGAGATTTTTCTTGCAGAGGCTCTGGGCTGCCTGAGACCGGCCAGCAGCCGCTCCGCTGGCTCCCAGCACCTCTCGCATGTGCCTGGGCAAGGACAAGATAATATAAAGCCTCTTACAGCATCTAGGACCAGACTTTCGGATCATCCAGCTCTCCCAGGCTTGACTGTATCTCATGGTTAAAGAAATGCACCATATTAAATCACTTTGCAACAATCTTACCACATGCAAAACCTCAAGAGCTGTTAAAGTGCAGAAAGATGCTTGGGTTTGACCACAGACCTCTGCCAGCAAAAGACCAAGAGGATTCCGTGTTCAAAAAGAGTGACAACAACTGATTACCCCGTACAAGTGCAAAATTCACCGGTGATCCTCACTTCTCCCGATTTCATCTTTCCCAGAGATAAAATAACAGTATCAAAGTGGACAAAGGAGCCGAGTTTAGACTCTTTCCCACCTGTGACTGGGAAAGCATGTCTCCTCAATGTGGAGAGGACTGACATCCAGATTTACGAGAAGGTGGTTTTATTTATTTGTGGCACAAAACAATTTTGGACGACTGTCTCTTTGCTGGCTGTTGGACTTTGGGGTGAAGAACAAATTGTAGCGCCAGGGGAGATGGATCTCAGGGGACCTGTGAACACTGGGTCCCTGTCTGGAAGCCAGCCCCAGACACTAACAGCTGTTGGTCTTTGTTGGATGCTTGCTGGGCAAAAGAAACACAGAGGGAAGATGAAGATGGATGGCTCAAGTCAGAAAGTCCGCAATGTAGGGGGTACTTATTCTCTGTAATACCTTCCATTCCCCAAGGTGCCCCTCTGCTTACAGGCTTTCTTATGAAGACTTCTCTTCTGCCGAGACACTGGGAAGCCACCGCCGATGGCAGCTTCAGCAGAGGTTGGTGGGAGCCCTGGGAAATGGCATGCTCCCAAAAGCTGGGCAGGCACGTTGGGATGATGCTGTGGCAGCAGGCCCGTGGCTGAGCGGGAGCAGGAGGCCTCCTTGGCAAGGAGACAGGTTCCCTGCAGTGAGCATCTGAGGGAGGGGACGTCCCAAGGCAGAAGTGTTTGGTCACACATCCTATTCAGACTGTACCTGGAAAGTACAATAAAGCTAGAGGCTCGCAGTTGTGCATGCACACAGGGACATTTTTGTTCTGTATATGGTGTATACGGTTCACATCCCACTGGCTTATTCACTTCATGGGTTACACTGAAAAATTCTCAGGACCAAAGTACTCATGTGAAACTAGTTGCAACCAAAATATGTGGTTTGCAGTTCCTTATTAAAGTAGTGACACCAAACAAGTAGTTTATACTGCAGGCTGATCATTCATTAAAAAATAGACAATAATACTTCTGCCACCTGTTTTTGAGAAGATGCTTTTCAAAGCAGAATAAAGCAAAAATCTGGTAAAATCTATGAAAATTGAAGTAAATCAAATTTGTTTTGCAAGCTGAATATTAAAGGCAAGTCAATTACTAACCAACCCTTTTCAGCTGTTTTTAAGGTACATTTTTACCAAGTCTCCTGTTAGTACTCCTTGGTTTTTTTAAACAACAAATAAGCATAGACATGTAGCCAGAAGAACCCATCTTTCTAAGAGCATATGGTTCACACACGAACTTTAGAAAACAGCTGTGTTTTTAGTTGCCTCCAGATTTGTCACATGTCTATGGGGTTGCTGGTTTGTCAGCCTTTTATTTTCCTAATGATTTTGACATTTGTGCTAGGCACTTCAGGCCAGAGGAACGTTTTCCAGACTGCTGGCATGCTCCTGCGCTACCAACATGGGAAGAAAGATTCTCATTGATTTCGGTGGTGCTGGATCAGGCCGTCAGAGCACACTAAGTCTTTTATAATGAATGTTTTCATGCCATATATTTTCCTGAATAAATAAATACATGTGCCGGCCTTGTAGCAGTGCACAGTTCTGTATCCATCAAAATGACACAGCCTGAATATATAGAGATTTACTTGCAAATTAAGATGAAACCTTACAACTCTTTTATGGCAGTCTGAATCAATTTGCTGGTAAGAACACAACTATATTCTGTCTTAAGAACTGGTACTTAGTATTAAGTGTAATTTCTACTTACATGACAGGGCCAGTTTAATAGGATCTTTCTTCTTCACGAACAGTTTTAGCTGTATGAGGATTAGATATTGCTCCTTTGCATGGTTCTGTCAGCAAGATACCCAGAGGAAGGAGCTAATGCAAGTCATGTGCCAATTCCTGAATAATTAAATAAAAATGCCTGTGATATACATGGGTGCACACATGAGACAAATAAATGATAGATAAGGTCTAAGATTCACTCATTTAACATTAATCCCAAGAGTTATGTCTCACACATGTTCAATTTGATGCCTAGCAGTTGGAAACAGGTTTTAGGGTAGGCAGATAGAGGTAAGAGCACAAGCTGCAGTTCTTATGCAACCAGAACAAAATATTCCAGACTTGCCTCAGTAGATACGCACCACCATATCATTTATCACAAATTATGAAAATACTATTTCCTGGCCTTATTTTCCCTCAAACATCATTAGAAACCACAGAAAGACCATTCTATTTCAGTCACATATTAATTTTTGCCTACTGACTATTGCTCAAAGGGCCGCAGGCTACGAAAGGATATGAACAAAATAATTTTTTTTATGTGTTCCCATTTTGCCTGAAACAGAACAAAAATATTGATTTGGAAGGCTTCCAAGGAGAAAAAAGTTGTAAAATTACTGTTCCTAAGCGGTATATGTGAATGCAGAGATTTTATACCCTTTGGACAGGTAAGTGATAACAGAAAATCACACCTCTTTGAAAACCAAGCTTAGGCAAGAACCCAGGCTTGCTTGGGCATCTGGCTTCCCATGCAGAACTGAATGAGTATGTTATCACTTGCAAATATAGCACAGGGAACTCTTTGCTGAGGGTCAAACCAACAACTCTGGTTTATGGTATGAGCTGCATATACAGGTTTATTTTGAGCATGAAAGAACACAGCAGTAAGCCAGAAAACAAAAATATGCAACCCAATCACCACATTTTAATCTCCTTTTAAAAGTGTGCCATTTCCTCTATTTATTGGTAAAACCTGGAATGGTGGCTTACGCATAAAACGGTACAGATTATTAGTAGAGGAGAACAGACTATTACCTCTTTTAAGAAAAATCTTTGCAGGCAAAATTACAAAATGGAAAGACCTCCTTGTAGTTCCAAGCACTTGTCTCTAACAGCTAATAAATCATACTTATGATTTGTCCTGCACTGCTCTGTTAGCCTAAATTCCAAGGAAATCCCGAGAACACTTGCAAATCCCTGATGGCCAAGGGGAAAGAGCTATGGAAAGAAACCTCAAATAAGACATGGTTGTTACCAGTTTATCATTAAGAGGTGACTGAAGTTTAGGGGAAACGCATTCTTTTCTATTGGTGATATATGGCTACATATAGCTATATGTATATGTGACTCACTCAATCTCAACCACCATTTTTTATGACTTCCTAATGTCAGTGAACTAGAGGAGTCTTTGGCCAGGGAAAGGCACCCTGTTGAAAGAAAGAAAGAAAGGCAAGCCAAATGACAAATCATTCTGCTCCCTATTGTAACAATGTCTGTTATTCACCCTCCTCCCCAACCATATCTCTAAAATGCCCCCCAAACAATTCTGGGCAATATATAGGAAAAGATACTTCCCAGAGCCAGTGTCTTGCTGTATTTTTTTATCCAGAAATCTTTTGCTGTTCTTGAGTGCTAGCCAAGTGAACAAAGTAAACCTCAGCTGTGCAACATGTGAAACTTCCTTGGCTTAAACTTACGCTTGCATAGAGTACTAAAATCTCAGATAGAGATACAGTCCTGAGAACTATTTGTAAGCAGGACAAGGCTTCCTTTATACCGAAAAAGTTTAGACCACTGGCCCACAAAAGAGCTTTTCATAAACAATTTTGTTTTTCTTGTGTTTTTGTTTCCTCAAAAGGCAATAGCCCCTGGTGATCAGCAGATTGAAAACCAGCAGTTTAAGTAAACAAACAAATACGTGAACAAATACAGTCAGTTACTTCTCTACCAGCCTATCAGACTTCCCACCACCTGGAAAATAGATCTTTTTACTACACTTCATCAGAAAGCACAGTGTTACAAATAATAAACCATAAGAAATTTCAGTTTATTCTGGAAACTGAGGCATTTTTAACCAGGATGGCATATCATGCCTTATGAAAATGTTTAACAGGTCTAACTCAGGCAGTCTGGCCCATGGCCCTGGCCTCAGGGTGAGACCGCTACACCTACCAGCATGGGGGACATACCTAACCTGGGTGGTTGTGCCCTTACACGGGGAACAAAGACCATTGCCAGGCATCGATCCACGCTGTTGCAGGTATGCATAAAATTACACCCATGTGTACAATGGATCAGGAGAGCTGCTTCTGCTGGGCAAAAGGAACCATTCCTTCTTCCCATCCATTCCTTCTGCCCATACAGCCTATGAAGAATACCCACGTCCCAGTAATAGGACTTGGGTGACATTAGTACAGCAGGAGAACCTGAGAGCTAAGGCTTCCCAGCCATTACTCTTCATCTTAACAGTTGTGCTACACTAAATCTACATTCCTAATGCCCCCTTTTATGTTCCTTTAACCAGTAAGCTAGATGAAACACAATAAAGTTTAGAGTGGTATTTGAAAATAGATAAAAATCTCACTAAATTTTTTAATGACTACTCAGATCAGATTTTGTCCAGTTACTGTTCAGATAATGGAAACAGTTTCTAATCCTGGCAGTCTCTAGTATCAGATCCATATGTTAAGCATAGATATTGGAATAATTATTTTTAAAACCCACACATTTATGGATTTATAAATTATACCATTTATATGGGGTAATATTTTCTTCAACATCCGAGTGTATCAAATCCAATGATAATTATCAAACAGTTTTAAAAGCCTATCTATAAACCCCGTCTATCTTTCCCTTTAGAAATGCAGCTGAGTAAATGTGTGGTAGGTACATGACACCAATGGGTTATCAAACTCGTCTTTTCATGCTGGAGAGACTAGATCCCAAAACACAGTGCATGCAACAGGGTGATGTCTTATAATAGGTCCAAGATTTTGTAAAATTTTGTAATTGTAAGCAGCACTGTGAGCACTGTGACTTTCATTTCAATGTGACCAGGCAGACAGTTCAAAAAAATAGGACAGGACTGTTGAACACTCTTAATGTCACGTCTCACTTAAGAAATGGACCACCTGGTGCTTCTGGTTGGTTTTCAAATCTAGTACCAAATCAAATAGATTTGGTAATCTGATTTGGGACTTCACAGGTGTGAATTGTTACAGCAAGAGCCACAAGAGAAAAGGACCATCACAACTCTGGGGCTAATAATAAATGTGAAAGGGAAAGGAAAAAAAAAAAGAAAAAAACCATTATATCCTGTCTGCATGTTGTCAGTGTCATCTGTGATGCTGTTTGTCTGTCACCTGTGATCTCAGGCTCGCAACAGAGCTCACCCACCCCAGAGGCAAACGGCTGTGCTTTCAAGGACTGGAAGAGCATGGCTCTGGCCTGTTCTTTTGAAGATTTCTTCCTAAATTTAAAATCCATTGTATTTAATAAAAAGGTGATGGCATATCTGGATGCTGTTGGCAGCAGTCACATCCAGACAGGGACACCCAGATCTGTGGTCACTGCCAGCCTGCAATCTCTTTCCTAAAGCCTTCATCAGCCACAGGCTAGCCTGAGCCTCACTGGTGGCCACATGATGTACAAGCAGTGCCACCCACCAGTTGCTCACATTTGCTGGGTTTGTCAGTCTCGAGGCTTGTTCTGCATTGGTCCTGTCTGCATTCAACTATGTTGATGGTTCAGACTGGCCATCTGACTCATCAGTGCAAGTCTTCTGCGCTAGAGTTGAGATACATTGGCAAGCCCAGGCATTCATTTCACTAAACACATTTAATTCTGAACATCTGACTAAAAAGGCTTCAGATCCTAATAACATTACTCTTGTAACTTTTGTCAGCCTTCAGGGAAATGAGAGGAGGTAATGGACTGGGTATGTCACGCTTACACATGGCTGCTAGCTGGACTAGGCTGGAATTTAGCTAGCCTGTGCTCTCTGCACGCTCATGGAAACTGAATCTGGCTCATGTGGCTCAAAATATTTCTCAATCAGGCATTCCTTTGCCATGTTCCAGTGTTCAAAAAGCTTCAAAGGGCATATTATTTGCAAAAGGTTCTGAAATCATTGCTGCACTACTTTTTATTTCTGGCTGCTTGGTCTCAGAAAAGACCAAAGGAAAGGAGACACCTGGTGCTTTTCTCACATCCTTCTATGAGTGCCAGGAAAAGGATCAATCTGATCTGCCGCATCTCCTCACAAATCTCAGGAGGTGCCCAGCCTCACCAACTCATACCCACTGCTAAAAAGACCATATGTTTTTAATCTATATACATTGAAGTTATTTCAGTCAGCATAATTCTTTCCCTTACCACAGTTGTACCCTGGGGAGAAACTATGTCAAGTACGAACTTCTACAGCTGTAATGAAGATATGGCAAAGCTTTTCTTGTTCCTTTTATGGAACAAGACAATGATTTTAGATGGAGTAGATTCAACTTCTGATGTTTCTGCTATGTCATATCTAGTGAATCAGTTCTCAGTCTCCCTTAGAAATAGAGCAGGGCACTCCTATATGGTCAGGCTATGTGTTTAAACTGGAAGTGTTGACAAAAAAACATAGAGAAAAGCTTCTTATTTATGAGACACGTGGGGCAAATGATTCAGTAAATAAAAAGTCACTTCCTTGTAAGCTTTTTATAAAAGGAGGTTTCCCATCTGGAGGCAAAAAGTTTATAAAAGGTCATTCAGCTCTGCAGCATTTAGCTGTAAAAACAGAAAAGTCAGTATAAACAACGGATTGCTTCTCTGAGGACCAAGTAATCAGGTAGAAGCAGTCATGAGTCTTTTGCTGAAGTGAGACAGACAGCACAAAAAGCCAAGAGCTAAGCCCCATCCCAGCTCAGCAGAGACAGCATTCACGTGAGATCAACAAGATTCATGTCCCTGCTCCAGCGTGTTGGTCTCCTCCCTAGAGCACTGCCCAAGGATATGGAGGTTGAATGGAATGGTTTGGACTGCATGAATTCTCTACCAAACTTTCTTCTTAGGTGTTAAAATTTTCTGTTGGGCTTTCATGTTGCAAAAGTGTCCTACACATACGACTGATGAGGGTTTTTTGTAGGTGGGTCTTGCTCTCTTTCTGTTTCTAAGATCTTTTAAAGGGGGTTTGGTTTTATCCCAGTGTGGAATAGCAACAGATTTTTAATCTCAAAAATCTTTTGGGACAAGGAAACCATTTCCTGCCCAGCTCTACAATTAATCACAGCACATCCCTCTTACAGTGTGCTGCAGATAAATAATTCATTACAGCTGCCTCTTCCCTCCATGCAGGGTAGGCAGTTGTGATCATTTCCACAGGAAGAAGGAGAAAGTTAATTCTTTCTATGCCGGCCTCCAGAGAAGGATTTAGACCCTCTCACAAGGAGCTTTGATGAATTAATAAACCTCCTCAGTATTTACCACTCTTGTCCAGAAACTGAGTTCAACTGCAGCTCCTTAATTTTCCAGATAACATCTTTAGAGTTTGAGAAGACTTGCCTAACCAGTGCCTACAGTCAAACTGTGAACAATTATTCTTACTTTCATTAACAAGATGGATCAGGATTTTGCTGCAGCATGAGCTATACAAATATCAGGACGAACATTTACAGCCATCGCTACTGCAAGTTAGAGACATGATTGCTGCTTTGACATTCAAGCCATTTTGACAATGCAGCCCTGATCCATGCTTTAAAAAAAGATTTGTTGGTGTTTGGTCAATTAGGGATTAAAAAGGTATGGAAGCTGTCCGTTAACACTGTTGGACCCAAGGGAGCCAAAGGTAGAGTCAATTTGGCAGGGAGGGTAAAGGAAGGCAGTGCGGACCCGTGCAGTAGCATGGACAGGGAAACTAGGGCAAAGTCCTGTTGAAGCCATTGTCTCCTTTCTGGGAGCTCCGGCTTGCAGCCCCTCTGATCTGTGATTTTGTTTAAAAGCCAAATCCTGGTCCTATATAGCATAAGCTATGTGAAACCTATCGCTCTAAATCCACCACTTGCGTGGAGAAACATGCTCCATGTGCAGCTGAGACACTGCCAGGGTCCTGGGGGCACTGATGGGCCTGCCCAGCTCCACCTGGGACCCCCACCACATCCTGCCCATCAGCCCAGTGGATCTATTTAAAGCTCAGCCCAGGGCAATTGCTCTTTTTGCTTAGCCATGGTTCCTGCTTAGTTGAACCCTGACCCATGAGTTGTTGACCCCGTCCCCATGGAGGTGTCTGATGCCCTGGGCTGAGAGCAGTGGGATGGGCTGTGGCTTGTAGAGGCTCTGCCCTGCCCTGCCAGCCTGTGGAGCTCCAACCCCCACCCCCCGCCCCTGAAAGTTTGGGTAAAGCTGGGAAGATCAAGGTCTGACTTCAAGATCTTAGCTACTTCATAGCATGGGGAAAGCTTCCTCAGCAGCTGCTGTGAATGACAGGGCTATGCAAGAGCCTGGGGGCTGATAACGCCTCCAGTGAGTAAAACAGTGAAGTTGGGATTTCTGCACAACCGCTTTAATGCCTGTTCAGTGCAGCTGCAAGGATGACAGATGTGCTAAAATAGACTTGGCACCCCTGAAAATCTGACCCTGCTGAATAAAACGTAAGAAACCAAGGGAGAAAGGGAGGAGAAAAGAATTCATCTAATGACTTTCATAAACAGTTTGAGATCCCCTGTTTTCTTTCAGAAATGGTATTCTTGTGCCTCTTAAAACTCTATGAAAACTCTTTCTATCCTCATGTGGGTTGTTGGAAATGCATCAGCATTAATTGATTTGTCAATTAAGTATGCAGTATCTTCCATAAGCGCAAAGTGGTTAGTGTTAATGCTCTGAGTATTCCATTTTTATAGAAGCATGTTCCTAGAAATCATACCTTACCTTGTTTACACAGCTATTAGACCAAAATTTGTACGTGCCTGATTATGAAAACAAGAGAATACTGTCAGCATCATGCAATTAATTTTATCACAGCATGAAAATCTATTGTAAGATACACCCGAACTGCCATAAAACCAACTTCATTTCTTACTCCATCATGGATGCTACCACAAGACACACCTGTCAGCTTCCCAAGGAAGTGCACAGGAGCTGCAGAGGTGAAAGTTTGGCCTCAATTTTGAGTTCAGGTTCTCATATAAAATGGTACCTCATTAGTAAACTCACAGGACTGTGCGTGTAACTGAAAACTTGCAACTTGGCTTGTACTTGGGCAATTTTGGTGCCATTCCTCACACTGAAGAACAGTGGATTGCACGAAATGGCTGATAGGCAAACACTTGCATTAAAGATATACCGAATGCCCTGTGAGATCCATTTGATCACGCTAATCCAGATCCATCTGTTTCTGTTGCTCTGTGTACTCTGCCAGACTGTTTAGTGTACAGAGAACCTCTGGCATGAAGTCATGCTAAAAACACCCTCCTGCTGCTGCCTGGCACTGGATGTGTTGGCAGGGAAGGACTTACTCAAGTCTTCCTTCATTGCAGATATTCCCAGCAGCCATAATAGCTTTTTAAAGACACTGACAGGCATCATAATGCAGGGCAGTCCCCAGGATGCCCTAAGTTACACCAGAGGGGCAGCCTGGCCACAGGCCAGGCAAGGAGAAGATGTTTCAGTGCTGGTTTGTTTGCTGTCTCTCGCTATCGCTTGGCCTATTCTCAAACACCAACCGTACTGCACAAGCAGTCGTCAGAGGTTTCACTCATCAGTGAAATTTCTGCACAGTTCTCTTTCAGAGAGAACCATTCCTAATTGAATCTACGACTGTCGACACTCTTTCTGTGTCTTGGAAAGGCCTGACTTGTTAGAGACCTGCTCCATGGAAATGGAGAGCAGCGGTTTGGGCAGAGGTCCCCAGGGGTGTGCTGAGAAAGCGCTCCGATGAGGTCTGTCAAGCAGCATGTGGCCCCAGTTGGTTGTCTTGGGATGCAAAACAGTCATATTGCAACATGGAACAACTCTGCAGTGTCCTCTACCACCTCCACAGTGCTCCAAAGAGGAATGTTTGCTATCAGTGTTTGGCACACAATACCACTGTATCCACCTTAAATTGGACTTAGCCTACACTGTGCTTCATGAACTTGAGAACTGCACATGACATAGCAGAACTCAAATTTGGAGAAACTCATTCAAATGCCTCTGCTTTCTGGTGATTTGTTTAATCTTATGTCCTGTCATACACTTGGCCAGCTAGACCCTAATTTGAATGGCCTGCAATAGTGGATGTGTTAAAAAGCAAACAGCTTAAAAAAATGCAGGAGACCAAAAGTCTTTTGTCGCCAGCTCCCAATTCTTCATGTAAAAATATTCCTAACAATTCTATCTGCAAAGGACTTATACTGCAGGTATAGGTACGCACTATTGATAGCCATACATTTTATTAAATATTAACATGGAACAAAAGAACAATACAAATTAAACATACATGTTAAAAAAGCTGTCTAAATAACAATAAGAGAACTGAAGACAACTAATAACAACAGTCTTTTTTTTTTTCTGCTAGGCAGAAGATTAACCCTATTCAAATTCCATTCTGTTTGAAATGGAGTGTACGTATATATGGCCTAGTCCTGTTTCGCCAGTGGACAGTTTAACCCTAGCAATTAATGCCTTACCTGGTAAATGCGGCCCATGTGGAGTGATGGGCTATGAAAAAAATTGTACTCCATCTTTTGGACATGCCCGTGTAAGGTGAGACCCTTATTAAGGGGTAACGGTTCTGCTAGATCTACTCCGGCTGATTTTCTGGAAGGCAAGCCCAAGGGACAGACTAATTCTGCCTTTTGGTTTCCCTTGAAATCCTATCTGAAAGTGCATCCTTCTCTCCGCACTGAAATCAGAGGGACTAGCACCTTGGGATCAGCTGTTATGCCTTTAAAATCTGTGAAAGCTGGGGAGCTTTCCATGGCACGGAGCAAGAATTACCAGAAAGAAGTTTGTTAATGGTGTGGCCAGCTGAAGAAATGATTTGCATGCAAGCCCTGCAGGAAGCCAGGCTCACAAGAGCGATGCCTTTCCTCAAAACTCCGGGGGAAGAGAGAGGCGTATCGAATAAAGGTGAAGGTGGTGATGGAGTCAGTTTCATTGCTACTATCTGTCATCACTGGAGATTTCCCTGGAGGATTTCCTACAAGATACTCTGCTAAAACAGTCTTTTCAGTGGGAGCAGGAAGGAAGAGTGGGAATGCAGAAACAAAAAGCACTGCCCCAATCTCCTGTCCCAGAGAAGGGAGCCTGAGCATCTGTGTCCTGCCACATGTTGGAGGCATGGCATCGGCTGAGCTCCACTCGGTTTTCCTCCCGTTTTGGCTAATTGTTTGGATTTGTTGATAAACTTATGTTGGTATGTGTTTGTTGATACTTGATGGATTACTTCCTGATTTCTGTTCCCTGATTTAGTTTGTATCACCCACCTCCATTTCTGGAGATGAGCTCTTTGTATCAAACTGAGGTCTACTGAGAAACCTTCCTCTTTAATTGGGTGCTAACATTTGGATTTGGCCTAGCTCATACCTAGTTCATGCTCAGCCTTATCAGGGCAACTTTTGCACCATGTCTGTCTTGTGTTTTTAGCCTTCTAAGTACTGTTGGTGATGAAAGGACTCAAATCAGACACACCAGCTCAATTTAGACTGTTGTAATCTCCTAATACAAAGCCACTCAACTTCTCAAGACTGCTCGGAGTTCCTGTAACTTCAGTACTATTCAACTTAGAACTGTAACTAGAAATGTAGCTTTCACCGCATTTTGAAATAGTCAGTCCTCTTCCACATCGCTGTTTTCAGTCCTCAGTCCAATTTACATTCCAATGTATTTACTGGCTCTTCTGCTTTTGCTACTGCTCTAATAGCATGCTTCCACTACCATGTGAAGAATATATTTAGTAATGATGCTTAGTGATTCAATAGTGAGTGTCACCAGAGGACTTTCACATACTTTGCAAACATCAATACATTTCTATATTTGTTCCCTATCTTCTAGTGCTTACAAGATTCAAGATCTTACCTTACAAGACCAAAATATCATTGTTATCTGTCCATCACAGTAGAGTAAGTCTATTTGATAAAATGAGATATTCTTAATTCTTACTGAAGTGTGGCTAAAGAAATGAGGATCAAGAGGCACTGTAGAATAATGGAACAAGACTTTCACATATCCACTATCTTCTCTGCAGTCTATGTACTGGATGCATAATTTAATTTTATGGCATTTATCCAAACTTTGGATAGTCTTTATATGATAGAATTGTGGTTGTTTAAAGGCAAGGTCTACATCTCAAAATGCAGAGCTTGTCTTCTGGAATCTTAACTTGGGATGAGGAAAAGGCAGCTGTACCTTTTACTGAGTCCCTTTAGTTATAACCCATTATCCCCAAGACAGTTCAGGAAGCTTTTTTGGTACCGGGATGTTGAAGAGAAGATATTCAGTACAATCAGTAAAGAAAGCACCTAAGATTCTCAGAACAGCCTCCTGTCAGACTCAGATCATTTTATGCCCACCTTGCCTCCCCTCCTCCATCATTTGTGCTTTAAAGGTAAAAAAGTTAATGGTCCAGCTGGTACCCTGTTCTGAACCAATCCAGAAGAGCAATATATTCCAAAGCTGTATAGCCAGAACTAACACTTTTGTTCATGTTTCTATCAGGGAAGAATTCTAACTTGCAATTAGTGTGGTACTTTCAGGCAGTTAGAGGTTGGCCTTTTTTCGGCTTTCAGGCTCTAAACCATATTTAGCTGTTTCTGTTATCTTCAGAGAACTAATGGGATTAAACCTTCATATGTGTCAGAGCTCCACATAGATGAGTGGCAGAGGAACTGAAGATGGCTTGTGTCACCTTTCCTGGGAGACCCTAGAGCTGGTTACAGCATTCCCAATAGCTCTTTCTACACTGAATTAAAAAAGCCCACCAAACAACCCACAAAAGACCCTGTTGGGATTCTTTCATAAAAAAGAAGTGTAAAACAGTCTGTCCTCGCGTCTTTCAGCTCCTTAAGATATTGCCTCTACGTGTCACGTGGAGCACGTCAAGCTGCCTTTCCATCAATAGCAGAGATTCCCTGTGACTGGAGACTTTGTCTGAGCCACGGCATTTGTAAATGTTTTTATTTTTTTTTTTGGATGTTGCTCTACTGGTCCGGTGCAGCCTTGCCCCCAACTCTTCTCTGTGGGACCACAGCCTAAGCTGCCCACGCATGGCATGCCACCAAGAGCGAGCTGCAGAGGGTCTGCAGTCACCCTTCTGCACACGCCTACCTCATTTTTCCACTAGAATAAAGCTGAAGTGCCTGCAGTGCCTCAGAAGCCAGCCGCGTCGGTGCCGCCGAAGGGCCCGCACCCCCTGAGCTCGGCAGGTAACGAATGCCACCGCTCCCCCGGCGACGGCTCTGCCCCTGCTCCCTCTGCGCCGGGCCCCGACCGAAAACGCTCTCCTCGGCCGGGTTCCTTCCCGCCGTCTGACAGGCCGCAGTCGTGTTTTCCCTCCCCTTGTATTTCCAAGCGAAGAGGGCGCCGCTACGCCTCAGCAACGCCTCCGCGGGGTGTGCGCGCAGGGGGGGTTTCCCTCAGCTGCGGGGCGCGGCAGTAACTCCCGAACATGCCGTATTCGCACAGGTCTCTCAGGGGTTCCCGCCTCCGCCCGTTAAGCGCCGCGAGCGCGGGAAGGCCCC
>NW_010972437.1:10195987-10219748 GCF_000737465.1 Haliaeetus leucocephalus | reverse complement strand
GGCGGCGGCGGAGCAAGTGCCGCCCCGCGGGGGTGCGGAGCCGACCCATGGCGACCTCGGTCCCCTGGGGGCTGGGGCGACGTGGGAGCGAGCCGGCCACGCGTGCCTCGGGGAGGGGCGGCTGTGGAAGGCTGGCGGCGGGAGTCGGGGGTGCTGGGCCGGGCTCGGCCCCGGGCGCGTTTCCCCTCCGGAGGAGGGCGGGTCACGGCGCGCAGCTCCCCGCAGAGCGCGGCGGTGCAGGTTCACCAGGTCCCCGCCTCCACGGGGTCCCTAACGCCGAGCTGTGCTAGGGTGCATCTTCACTTTGGTTTAAGAGCTTCTCTGTCTTCAAAGCTATTTCCTTTTCTTCAGTGGTGCAAAAAACCCCATCGTACGTGCAGTTTCAGCAGCTGGACTTGAGTCCCGCTCTGTGGGAGAGCTCAGCGCGGTGCCATCCTCTCCCCGCTCCCCGCGGATGCGTGCCGTGTGTCCGGTGTTGCTCTTGTGAAGCTGAGAAATGTAACGGTACCTTTGCTGCTTGACAGTGCTCTTGTGATCTGCTGCAGCTGGGTCGTGTAAACTGGACGTGAGCCTTGTCGTAAAACAGAAATGTGTATCACTGTGGAGTTACTTAGCAAAAAATGATATCGATCTGCTCCGAAGGGAAAAAAAAACCCACAACCGTGCACCTCAGATAATTCCTGGCTAGGAAGTTCAAAGTACGTTTAGTATGTCGCACAAGCGAAAGTCAGTGCATTGGCCAGTTTCTCCTTACTTATTGTTCTCTGTTCCTGATTTCTTGCTGCTACACAAGCTCACAAGCAATAAATACTGCAAACAAACAGCATTTTAATTGCTGCTGACCTGTTGAGGCGGAAGCCAGTGTTTTGTCCCAGGAGCTGGGTCTTCTGCCACTCGGTAGAGGCCCCAGTGTAAGAGTCCAGGTTGAATTCTCTGCTATGAATGTACACTTTCCAGAGCAGGCTTGCCCCTGACTGGTAGTTAAAGTGAAGGTGGTGGATCTTGAATCTGGGTGTGTAGAGGTACCCATAGACAAGCTTGAGAGTTGCGCTGGGCTCTTGGGTTGGCATTTGTTGATTCACAGACGTTAGCACAAGCCGTGCTTATGTTCTAAGGGCCAGAGTGCTGGATCCTCAGGATGTCGAGAATATGGTCATGATCAGCATTGCTTTGTGCCATTAATTAACCTTTATGATCTCTTTAGTATATTTTATTTATGTTGTGAAACACAAGGATAATGACGTATGTGAGCAGGTGTTGATTCTGTTGCGTTCCTCTGCTCTGTGACCTTTATGAATATTCTAGAGTGACAGCTTCCTGATATTTACTTCTTTCTGGAATTACAACTACAAACTGAAAACTATACTGTATGTAGGCATCTCATTGCTTTCTTATTGAAAGCGCTGGTTTTTTTCACAACAACTTCCTGCTAAACAAGCAAATTGTTGTGGAATACAGCAACGACAGATCCAAATTAAGTATAGCGTAAGGAAAATGTGTGTTTGAAAAACCGGAAACAAGAAGACAAAGTTCTGCAACAGCTGGCTCTTTCCCTCCTTGCTGAAGCGTTCTTCATCTGTTCCTGTAGAGATTCTTGCCTCCCCTTTGGGGTCATGCTGCTTGTCCTAGTCTGACTCACATGTTAACAATTGTACTATTAAGGTGGTGCTTTGAGGGCATCAGAGCTGCTCAAGTACTTCTGGACCCTCCTACAATTTAATAAGCTTAAAACAGTAGCACCTGATCTTCTACCTGCCAGTCACAGGTTAAGTGATGCTCATTTTCTTTTTATATGCAAGTAATATGTAGGCATCTAATAGAAAAATACTGGCAATATTCCTCTGTTTTTGCAGAGCAGAAATGGTTGGTGCTTATTTTATTAATCTTGTACTTCTGCTGGATATGCAGCTACTTACTGTGACTCAAGGTACAGTACAAATCCTTGTTGCAGACCTGTCCACTGGATCATTCTTTCAAACAAAATTATGACATTGCCTTTGCTTTCCCAAAAGAGAATCAGTGCCAAAAGCAGTTATCTGCCTTGAAAACAAAAAAAACACCTTTGCCAGTGGGTTGTAGCCTTCCTAGCTCATCTGTATTATGTACCAGTCCCAGACTGAAAGGAAATAATGGCAAAATCACTCAATTTGTTCATATGGAAGATTTTTCGGCCGGGGGGGGAGGGGGAGTGGAGTTATCCAGGATCTTGGCCAATAGCCACCACGCTTTTAGATTTCTGGAGATACTGCCTATACACAGAGAATATTTTATTCTGGTACTAAGAAGATATAAATGTCCCACAAATATAAGAATATTTGTGAGGAAGAAAAATGGTGTATCTGCAAGGAAGAAATACCACTAACAATGACACTTGTTTTAATAGCATCTTATCCTCATGGTTGTGGTTGTGAATACTGCCTTTCTGTTATGTACGGATGGAAATGTAAGAATGATCGAGAATTTTTTCCATATCCATAAAAATGAAATTTGATTGGCTTGTCGTCAAAGGTCCTGTTCATGAATATGATTGCATTGTCATGGCAGTTGCAGTGAACTACTGCTGCTCTAACATGTAACAGCTGTAAAGCATGGGTTGTTGCATGCTGGTGTTTAAAGACAATCATGCCAGCATAGTTAGGTTTCTAGAAATGTTTGAAAAGCTGAGGGGAGGGTTTTAGTAGAGAAGAGGATCATAACTTTCTTTTACACACTGACTTACTTGTGTATGTATTAGAAATTTTTTTTTTTTAAGGACTACCTGTCTTCACCTTTCCTGCACCTTATGCATTCTGACACTTCTGATGTGGCTATTCACTGTCTCGGCACAAACTGAAACACAGAAAATACCATCTGAACATAAGAAAAACTTTTTTTACTGTGAGGATAGTTTGATATTGAAGCAGGTTGCTCAGAGCAGTTACAGAGTCTCCATCCTTGGAGATGCTCAGTACTGAACTGGAGATGGCCCTGGGCAACCTGCTGACCCTGGACCTCCAGAAGTGCCTTCCAACCTCGGCCATTTGGTGACCATCAGTTGCTCAGCCTGCTTGCACTGCTGCGGTAATTCAGCACCCTCTCTGTGCAACATGCATTCACCTGAACATGCTGAGCATAGCCTGCTGCTGTAATGCATTAATGATTAAATACAAAATGATGACTACATCACTTATGTGGAGTAAAACACTTGCTTTAGTGCCATTCAACTGTTCGCTTACTCAGAAGTATAAAAAGGCTGATGCTGTGTCTCAGGGAATAATAAACAAATATTTCCATAGCTTCATGAATTGCAAGCATGTTATGTCACATTTTAAATCATCTATTTCTGAACTGTAGAAAATATTAATTGGATAATGTGGTAGAGAATTTGTTTAGAGTAGCTCAGCATCAATCACGTATTAACGGGATAGGAAATGAGTGTTTATACTGTAAGAAGAATTAGAGTGCCAGCTTTCAAGTGGTCCGGAACATTAATCTTTCTAACTGTAGTAGTTTTGAGAAGCTGACTGCTCAAATCATCTTTAAAAGATTGTTGAAAAGATGTTTAATTGATCACTAAATTACTCAATATGCTTTACTTTTTTTTTTTTTTTCCCCAAAAACATTAGTTTTAGATTAGTGATCAAAAGAGAGAAAATAATACCCTTTTTTGTCCTTTGATCTCTGGAAAATTACTTCTGTTTATTGCCGTTGAGTTACGTCCAAGGGTCTTAGGCTAGTTTTAATACTAAGGGAAATGAATGCAGTTTGAAAAACAGATGCCCTCCTGCCTTTAGATATTTTATATTCTTAGTGAGTTTACCTCCAATGCAACATGCCAGAGCAAAAATAAATCTCTGATGTGCATGTTTTATGTATTGAGACAAGCTGCAATTTGGCTGAGAACAAATACACAGGGAATGAAACCTGACGTTTCATGTGTTCCTGCACATACAGACATAAAATTTAAACTGAGCATGCATTTTGTGCATCAAAATGTGCCCAGTAAATGTTAACGTTTCCTGCACATGTGAGGTGAAAAAAATAGTTATTCTTGCTTAATAATAGGTTATCTGCAGCACAGGTTGTTTAAGCTTGCTGCAGAGGTGCTTGTAGTCAAAAAGAGGTGATTTGAAAAATACCAGATTTGTCAGGCTGTATGATTTTATCTTACAGTGTTCTTTTACATGTGCTTTTTTTTTGGTAATCAAACTAAAAGGAATCCCTTTAACTCTTGTTCAGTTTCAATAAACAAGTCTCCTACAGTGCTCTTGCCAATTTGTGCTCAGACACATATGTTTTATGGCTTGATTTGAACCAATCTTTTGAGTGGATTGCCTATCTAATCTTTTTTTAGGTCAGGGAGAAATGACTTTCAGAATTATTATAGTACAGTACATATTTCATTTTGAGATATTGTTATTTCTTTTAAGAAGCAATATAATTACAGTTTATAATAGATAGAGTTGTTTCTGGCTCCATTAAGACTAAGCAGTCTTTCTCTAATCAGCATTTTATTGTTACATGTTTTCTGCTACAGTAATATCTTCTTTTCTCATGCCAGGAATGAGATTGCTCTAGAAATAACAGTAACAAAATTAGTAAACAAAAAGTAACATGTGTTTTGATATTGTCCAGTTTGATTTGCAAGCAAGCTTTCATCAGTTGTAGAATGATTCGGATACCAGTGCTGTTTAGGAGCCTAACTGTTCAGCTCACAAGAGGTCATAGAAGAATGACTTTGGAGAAGAACCAGATTTTTCTTCTCTTTTTCCCCCCTTTTTTTTTTTTTTTTTTCCCCCCTCTGGTTCTTGGATGCTCTGTTCTCTGACTGTCCCCAAGCACTAACCTGGTCTCTTCCTGTAGGTTTGGGCCCTATGAACCGCTTCCATTCCAAA
This sequence comes from Haliaeetus leucocephalus, assembly GCF_000737465.1. Classification (NCBI taxonomy): domain Eukaryota; kingdom Metazoa; phylum Chordata; class Aves; order Accipitriformes; family Accipitridae; genus Haliaeetus; species Haliaeetus leucocephalus. The sequence continues at coordinate 10,214,874 of NW_010972437.1, read as the reverse complement.
ACAAGAATGAATGAGTGAGCTTGGTTGCTCTCCTTCTTTGCTCTGGTTGAACAGGTGTCGCATATTGCTGCGCTGCTGGGCTTTTTCAGCTGTCTCTTTTGAAAGTAAGTGAGAAACTCCAGGTGCATGCAAGCCGTGGGGAGGACAGAGAGAAAGTCCACACCAGGTTCTGAAATTTTTATTATTATTATTTTTAAAATCTGGTCTTTAGTTATTAAGAAGATGACATAGATGTCCCATGAACATGGATGTTTTAGTACAAACTGGAAGAAGTTACATGTAGTAGTAAAACCTGTGAAATCTGTTGGAAGGATTGGAAGCATCAAAGGAAAAAATTACAATGGTGCTGCAAAGAATGCAGGAAAAATTGATACCAGTCTCTTTTGGGGGTGAAAAAGCCCAAAGAGAAGTTTGGAATGTGCATACTGAATTGGAAAGCAAAAATGCTGAGAGATGGGAATTTTTAACAGTTCTCCCTTCTAGCTGTTGTATAATGAAATTGAAGCCAATGTAATGCTTGCATCCCTAGCAAGAACTTTCAAAGTCCAACTGCGTCTGTATTTTTTTTTTTTTTTGCATTTGAATGCCATATTGGAGAAACTCTGGGTGTATTTGAGTGTGTTCACTGAAAGCCTTGGGAAAGAAATGAGGAAGGCTGTGAGGATATGATTAAGAGAACAGGGTAAACATTTTCAGATTTTGAAGCAGGGAGTCTGCAGTGTTTCCCAAAGGTGAGGAAGAGTCTGAGAGGTGCTATCGCAAATATCATTGTCTGTTTTGGGCTGACTTAAAGACTGTGAGCCCTAAAGCAACATCATCCCCCTGGCTAGTGGCAGTGCTTGGCTGGCTGACTGCACCAGTGCTAACTGCATTTCTACCCTGCAGAGCTCTCTCTCCTGCCTAGAGATCTCAGCTCTTCTTGCCCCTTTGCAAGATTCTGGCACAGAGTCTCTGTTGTCATCACTTTGTATCTCCTGTTACTGCTGTGCTTAGGGCTGTGGGCAAGATAGGAAAGAGAGAATGAAGGCGAGCCTTAATGAAAGGCCAGAGAGGCCAGGGCTGGGTGAGCAGGAATTATGTGTGTAGGGAGCAGCTTTTGGAGCAGGTATGGGATATTGAGGTCCTGTCTGGCAGGACAGATGTGTAGGATCTCTATTGTGGATCAGAGTCGGGGTGCTGTGGATGAGAAAGCAGGGAGCTCCTTGGGACCCTTTGCAGAAGTGGTGTTCGGGCTGCCAGTCAAACATCCTTAGGGGAGGAGATGTTCAGACTACCACAGAGAAGAGGGCATCTCAATCTAAGAGAGCTTTCAAAGGACTATTTTAAAGTATACAAATGTAGATAACGTGGCTAAGAAGTGTCCCAGTCCATCAGGGCACTTAAGGCATTCATGGGTATCATACCTCCACTGTGCTACTCTTCACAGCTCCTGTGCTTGAAGTTTCACTTCTTGAGTCAGGGCCAAAATGGGGCAAGGGACTTAAGTAGCACAAAGGGAAGGGATTGATTTAGCTTTATAAAAAGCTATAATTAAGAATTATAGAGCTTCTTTGAGATGGAGCATTTATGCTGACTATCAGGAATAAGTAAAATAGCTCCTTCTTGTCAGGACTTTATAAATAAATCTTTTGAGATCATTTAGCTGGCACACACTCTTGATTTTTCTGAAGAAATCCAGATGTTGATTTAGGAACAACTTTTATTTATGGATTTGAGTTTGTTGAGATTTTTTGGCCTCCTCTCCAGATGGGAGGCGTGATTCTGCAAGTGCGGAGATGCTGAGCGATCTCCCTCCTGTGGCCTCCCCCAGCAGTGAGAGTGCTGAGCACCCTGGAGGATTGAACTGCAGATGTGTACACTCTGCAAAGTCAACTCAAAGACAGTAACAGAATTGGACTAATGCTTAAATACATGCAATTAATAGCTTTCTTGGAGGGTGAAGAAGCAGATTGTGTTATGCTAAATGGCTGCTGCGGTAATGTCACACGCTGGCTCTCTTAGTGGTGCAGCCACAGGAAACTCAAGTTTGAGAATTGCTGCTGAGATTGAGTCTTTACAATGACAGTCTGCTTGATCAATAATTACTGAACAGTCATGATTTATCTGAATTGTAATATCTCAACGAAGGAGGCCTGGGATGGCTTTAAGCAAATGATGTAATTATTTGATACATGATTTAATGCATACTGTTTAACTTGTGTGAAAGTCGGTTTTCATTTGGCAAGGCGCTATGAAACACTTTTTTGGTCCTTTGTCAGCAGAGCCAGGGAGTTGCTGATGCTTTCATTTTTTTCTTGGCCCATGTTAGTTTACAGGATCAGGCCAATTACATGAAATTGATCTGTACTCAGTGTGGATGGGTTGAACTGGTGGGTCTTAAGGAAGCTAATTCACAACTTTCCCGTACTTCCTTTATTGATCACTGTTAATGTATGAGATGTATATTTTTAACTGCTTTGATTCCAAAGTGGCTGCAGCTTCACTGTATTAATCAAAATATACCCCTCATTTCCTGTAATAAGGATATAGAAACACATCAATTCCTGGCATTTTCTTTTTAAACAATGTATTGCTACTTGAAAATATGACCAATTTGTATTATGAAAAGAGAATGAAGTGATCATCTGCTTCTTTTTGATGCATCTTAACATCAAGCAGCTAATAATCCTCCTTCCTTCTGGAATCTGTGGGGTAGCTTTCCGTGTGGTTTTCTTTGGGTTACTACATCTAGGTCATAGTGAGCAGCAGTCTTGGGAAACCAAAAAGGGTAGCTGTCTTCCTGCTGATTGTTATGATGTTTGCTGCATAATGTTTGGAGACTTGTAAGTATCCACTTGCTGGATGTGGATGTTGCCCAGATGTAAGACTAAATTTCTTTTTAGTGTTTACTCTTGTGAGAAAACAGTTTTGAGGTATCTCATTATAATTTAATCAAATTTGTATCTAGGGAGAGGCTGAAGGAAACTATGTGGAAATAATGTGTAAGTTAATCTCTCCAGCTGTAATATTGTAATACAGTGATTCAAATTAATGCCAACTTTCTTTTTTTTATTTTTAATAGAGGATATCTTGCCTCTTGGCTGTTTTAACAGGCTCTTAATGCCATGTGAACCAAACTGGTAAATACAGATGTTTTAGCTTTCCTCGTTTTTATGCAAGTTTAATATCAAAGTGTTTAAGAAGAATATAACAGAAAGGAAACTGATCCATGCAAACCATGCAAATGTGGTGACTTTAGAGAAGGAGTAGTCTTAATTTCTATATGATCCATAAACTTCTTAACATTTTAGGAAATTGCTCTGAGAAGATCAAATGTTCCCAGCGCAGGTCCTAGCCTCCCCTGCATAACAGCACACAGTGAACTGCATGGAGGAGATTGTTAGTTGACCAAGTACTTCATTTACAGAAGCAGAAAGAAGATATCAAAGGACAAATTGCTGGCATACTGAGAATTCAGTAAATTTTAGTTTGTAGGAGATTTGGGGCAGAAATTGTCTTGATTTACTTCTCACTGTACAGTTTCAGTACTTGAGAAATACTCAACAGGATAGTAACATCCGGTGTTAATTCTTTAGCCTTGATTCTTACTAGTCATAGGCTAGTTTTATCACAGAAGATTATTTCTATCTGTGTTGCCTTCCAAAAGTGTTATTGCCCCACCAAAATTCTATGGTATTGCTAAGAGCTGGCAACAACCTAATTTCCAGTTGAGTGTTTTCCTACAAAAACTTTTAACCTGTTGATAACTTCATTTCCTGTGCAAGAGGGAACATCTTGATGCCTGGATCCAGAGGTCTCTGGCATTTGTCTGTAGCTGGTATTCAAGAATGCTGCAGCTTGACAGCAAGTGTGCTAAATGAGTGGCAGACTAGCAGGGCAAACCACACCACATATCCTACTGCTTGAAACTGGCTATTCATACTAGACTGCTGAAATGGCTAAATTGTTGTTTAGCATATTCCACAACTTAACTTGCAAAGTATTTTGTGTCTTCTATTTTCACAGAGTCTTATTTTTTTAAGTAACAGGACTAAAGGCATAACTGTAAACCATGTATTTCATTACATCTCTTTCATCATTGTGAAGCTGCTTGGGGAAGGTGGATGAAAATGTCTGTTTCCCCCATTCATCCAGGCAGCACTGACACAGGATGAATAGTTTCCCAGTAATTCAGAGTGTAGGAGTTGAAATCGAGTTTTGTATACTCATAAAGAGACTCTGAACAGCCTGGACAAGGAATTGGTGGGGCTGAGGCACTGTAGACCATCTTGGAAATGTGGTGCTTCCTCTTGCACAGACTTCACTGGGGGAATGTTTATTGCAGCCTCTCATTCTTTGAATTAAAATTCACCGCTGTGCAAATATAGTATGTCCTGTTTTGAGACCATTAGTTGGAGCTGAGATGTGTGTAGGCCTCAGGTGAGCTGCTGATCGCCTGCTGATAGTGGGGTCCGGTGCTCTTAAGTATCTGTTCTTACAGTATATGTGCATTCTCTCTTGCTGTCCCAAAAGTATTTGGGTGGATAACATCTTATTATTGAAGTGCAGTCTGAAACATCTGGAAATGTTGAAATCAAAATGCTTTTTGAGTATCTGTCTCTGGCCTTAATGTTGCTCAAGTGAACATGTCACCACAAAATCTGAAAAATGTACCTAATGCAATACATTTTTTCAGTGGCAAGGAATTTGACATGACTGTCATGACTCATTCTGTGTTTTGGAAGTTTTTTTGTAAGAGCAGAAATGATGTATTTTCTAAGTCATTCTCTGACATGACAGGTGAGGAGTCTAGGAATCTGTTTTAATAGATAGTTACAAACCTGAGTAATTAAAACTCTACTGGGAACATGCAACACACCAGTTCACAGAATTTTCTTCGAAAAGTCTAATTTGACACCTAAGAGCCTTGTTAACACTTTGAAATGTTCATTGTCTATGCTAAACTGTTAATAAGTAAAACACTTTGACTAACAAACACGTTGAGCTTAGTGAAATTTTCATGCATTTTTAGTCATCCACAAAACCAAAGAAGATTTTATGTAAGTGGTTTACTTGTTGTTTGACTTTTCCGGTTGTTGTGATGCTGCATCTGCTGAATTCTCAGCTTCTAGAATAACAAGGCTTATGCAGTGATGCTTTCTGTGTCCATCTCCCTTTAATTCTCACTTCCCAGTAACTTTTGAACTCAAGCTCATTTCAGACAAATTTAACAGGGAGGACTAATCCTGCAGATGGTTGTTTCCTATAACTGGCATTAAAACAACCAGTGTGGTAGAGGAGAAGTAGGGAAAGACAACAGCATGCGGTTTGCTTGTCCTGAACAAACAGAAGACAATCCACATGAAAGACTAAATATTTGAATTCATTAAGCATGGGAAAAGTTTCAGTAGGGTGGGAAAACAACTTTTACTAAAGACTGCAAGCCTGAGAGGCAGACCCATTGAAAACCACACAATAGTAATTCCTCCGATTATGGAGGCACAGGGAAGAACCAAGTAGTTCCTTATTCTTAAGATATGTAGAGAAGCTATTCCTTTAAGGCATACTTCCAGGCAGTTATTTCATCCTGTGAGTAGCTAATGATAAAAATGTCTGTTGTGTAGGATCTAACACATAAATGTGATTCTGTGTTGAAAGCTTCTGAAACTGAATTGACATCACATTTGTTAATTTTCTCTTTATATACTTAGTGCCGCAGTAGCCGTGGTTAGCAGGGAAACGAACATCTACAGACCAGAAGATTATAGTTGCTGAAGGATAAACTGGATTTGACTTCATTAGTGCACAAATGATAAGTTTGTGAGGAGTTATTATAGCATTAATCAACTTGATGGATTGGAAATATGACAGAACTGAAGCAGCGTGTAATATTAGTGCCTATTATTCTACAAATTGTGTCTTCACCTACATTCATAAGGCAAGAGTCATTGCTGTACATTAAAGATGTTACACACTTTCTCCTCTTGTGGAGGCATGTGACATCCCTTCAGCAATTCCTCCTCCTCTCTTCCCCCAACGGGGTTCTGGTCTCCCTTATCTGCATGTTTTCACCTTACAACTAATCAAAGGCAGCTGGGGAGCTGATACTTGAATTTAGCTTGCGCCTTACGAACCTGGACCTCTCATGTAGCAGTCTGTACTTGAACTTCTTGCTCCATCAGAAAAAAATATTTCATACTCTAAACATCTTGGAAGAAAGACAGTGAGTAGAAATTGGAAGATACGGGACAGATAGCGAGTAGGTATTTAATTCTTTGGTTTCCAGAGGATTGCTCAGGCTTTGTGCATATACCTCCAGTATTGTTGAACATGATCTGCTGCGTGCAATTCTGAGTGCATTCTGCAGAATATTTTTTCTAGGATATGAGTAGTAATACATGAATCTTAACATGAAGTTGATTGTTTTAAAATCGAATCTGTACAGTGACAGCAAAATCAATTATCTTTATCTGGTCTGCATACAAAGAACTGAAGGCCTCAGTTCCAGGCTTGTGAGCATGTGTCCACCTGATCCAAACATGGTCAGAATCATGAGCTACCTCTGGAGACTGTCATGTGCCAAGTGCAGGGGGTATTATTCATTCATTTTCTCAGAACTGCAGAAATTTGGAGTTTAAGGTGTACTAATAATGAAGGCTGAGATTTTCTTTCGGCTGTTTGTCCTTGTTTCATGTACTTGTCAAAAGACATGGATTAGTACACAACTAAACTGTGAATTGAGTGAATGCAATGATTTTAAACAACCCTTGTCCTTTCCTTCCCTCAAGCTGGGCATATGCTCCTGGGTACTAAGACTGTGGGATAAAGACTTCATATCATGACTAACGAAATTAGGGTCAGCAGATACGGTTCATGAAAATCTGTATGTGATCAGTAGAATGTAGAAAGAAAATTTAAGCTGATAAGGGTAAACAAGTTACAAAAAATATTCTACTTGTGTTTTATTTTATAGCATGGATATTGCATGCCTTAGCAACAGTGTAGTTTTGGATTCTGTGTGCCAAGAAGCTGTTTTTTATCTATCTATAGATCTATATCTACAGCTGCATATAGCTTAGTGCCAAGATCAGACTGGAATTAGTGTTTGAATTTCTTGAAAAATACCTAGCTCTTTTGTTGGAAAATGAAAAGTTCACTTGATTTTTGTGGGCCTGAAATATTTCAGCCACGTGCTTGTGTGAAAATAGGCCACTTCCAGTTTGGGCTGGAATCCACGAATTAGATATAAATCTAACATTCCAGTCTGAAGAAGGTCAGGCAAAAATTTTCAGTAGAAGTGGGCCCATGCAATTTGAAGTTCTCTGTACCATTTTTTGGCATGTAAAAAGGATGTTTTCACTGGTTGGCTGGAGTATTTATGAGATCAATATACCTTCATGACTTAGTTACTTCTGTAAGTATCTCAGAGTGCAGCACTGATAAGTCTGCTAAAGTATAGTAATAACATTCTTAATTTCCTCGCTCTTGCAAGACTTCAGTGGACCTGCATAAATGTATGTTAGATAAATTATTTTAAACAGTTAAGGCCGTGGTACTGCAGACGCTATCTTAGTCTCTTTATTTAAAGAAATAAATGTACTTCCACCTCAAGAATTTTTACTTTAGGGCAAAACTTTAATGGAGGGGTGTAACACCGATAACTGCTACAATAAAACATAAAACATTTTTTCATGACACTTAAATGTGATTAGTTGCTTTCTCATGCCCATACTAGTATAGCTTTGATAGGCTCTGTGCCTTAAAGTTAAGAGCTAGTGACCTTTGCAAAACTGTGTACAGTGTTACAAACTTTACAGTTCTATGTGACTTCCATAAAAGTTAATACTTCCTGAGTACCCAAAATGAGTTAGAAATTTGTGCATTTTACGTTTGAGTTCTGAGGTCAAAGACAGTTGAAGCCAGTGGCATAATTCTGTTTGAACCACACATAGTTATTTATAGACATTATTGCTTAAAAAAAAAAAATTATGTGATTAGAGCATTAATTTTGTGTACAAATAGCTAGTTTTGGTGGAACGCAAGGTTTGAATTGGTATGTAAAAATAGATTTTTAATCAGACATTAACAAGGAATGTAATGGATACAAAATAATGTGATGACCTGTTATCTTAATGCTACTGTTAACAGTAGATCAGTACTGATTACTGTTTTTGCCTTACCATAAATTCAAGTAGTGTATGATTGATTAAGTGTAATGGTTCTCAACTGGAAGGTGTGATTGTCTTTTATTTCCTTGACTTTTTTTTTAACAACTTCGACTGTTTTGAACAACTGATGATGCAGTTTTTTAAATGCATATTGACATTCCCATTTTAGGGTTGATCAGTACATCATTTAAAGCAATAGGTAGTCCCAGTCATCCTGGTGGATAGGTTTCTGACATGCCCGAGCACCTGCCTGTATGGGTATTATATGTAGGACCAGTAAGGACACAAGTTTAAAAGGCAGAAAGCTTTTCCGTTTCCCTAAAGCATTCTTCACACTTGGTTTGGAGGTTTGTGCCTCTCTCCTCTGTGTCTTGTTCTGTTCTTTCCAGAATTCTTTGTTTAGTACTTTAATAAATAGTTGCTCTTGAGAGTGTCCAGAATTGTGATGGAAATGGGCACAAGGATGTCTTTATGGTGGAAGGAAAACAGCTGCTTTAGCTGCTTGAGAATTACAAGGCCATTCTGTAATGTAGCTTGAATTTTAGCTTTTCTTGCAACATTACATTTTGGGACTTAGTTTTCTGCTCTGTGTTGTCCCTCTGTGAGCAGGAGAGAGGTACGGGAGAAGAGAGTGACAGGGGGACGTTTTTAGGGCAGGTTAAATCTTGCATCAGCATCTTTGCAGTTTGAGTTCCTGCTCTAGGTAACGTTTGTATTCAGTTAGCACCTGCAAGCACATTGTTGTTTGGCTTGCTTAATTAACTCTTCTTCTTTCCACAGCCGCAGAGCCTTGGCCTGAAAATGCTGCGTTGTATCAGCAACTGAAAGGTGGGTACACTGGTTTTTGCAATTAATAATTACTTCATTTTTAGAAAACACACTAAATATGCACTAAGATAATTAACTGCAAGGAAGCACAGAAACTGTTAAAAGAGTCCTTTGTGTTGTTTGTCTGGTCAGAGGTTTTAGCTACGCTTGCATCTGCCAATATAAACCAGCTATTCATGGCCTATGAGGTCCTTGGTTTATTATTGACTCATTATATTGGCTGCTGTAGGCAGTGTAAAATGATGTGGTTGCAGGCACAGTTGGCAGATTTACTGCACCAATAGCTGAGGCAGCAGATTTTTGAAGTCTTGTGGTAAAGTGGGCTCTCAGTAAAAAGGAACTGTTAAAATGTATAGGCTAGGATGGTTCAGGCTCCCTTTAGCAGCTCTTCATATATCATCAGATCACATTATGGCCCCCATTTGGGGCTCAGCAGCCTGCTACAGTTGTCAGAAGACTGCAAAGTAATGAAGACTAATAGGTAGCAGCCCTAGTCTTCTAAGCATGGAATTTTTATTGCAGTGAACTTGTCATCTTTCTTTTGTGTGACAGACCTAGACACAGTGTGCAATATTAACTGCAAGCTGCTTTTATAGGTTTCTGAATGCTTTTACTTTTTAGCCAGAGGAGTTATGAAGATGTGGTTTTATTTAACTTTGATTAGAAGAAGAGTAATTGGCATAAAACTCAAGCGTTTGGTTTTTAGTTGTGAGCATTTTTTTATTGTACATTGGTGGTAATGTATGATAAATGCAATTGCATTTGCAGGAGAAATATTCCTGGTATTCTTTTTTTTCTCTTTCTTTTTTTAATATTCATATCACAGGTTTTCTAGTCCAGCTGCATAATAATTATATATGTGCTCCTTGTTTTATGAATAAGAAATGCAACCCAGAATGGCTTACAGTTACAGGTCAGTAGCTAAATGGGCACTGTTTTTTGTAATTACATTTTTTGTGTTTTTTTTCTTTCAACAGAGGAACAAATTTTGCTTTCTGATAATGCGTCTTCCCTTGCTGTTCAGGTAAAATGTCATCTTCTCTAAACTAAAGATGTTAATTCCATTTTATTTTTTGAATGATTATGTAGCTAAAGTAACTCTATTTAGCTAAATGAATAATTTAAGAATGATTTCTGTCAAAATCAATTACTTATTTCCTGCATCTGATGTGCTTTACACTGTCATTGAAGTGTCAGAGCCTAAAGGACATGAAGATTTTGAGAGTCCTATAGAGTGCTGCTGCTTGTAATCGTATTTATATTGGTTTATGTTTGTACAGTGTCTGCTTGTCTGCCTACTCTGGGAATTGTGTGTGGTTCCCATCTTTTGTCACTTGGTATGCTAGTTTGTCTTGTAACATCTTGTATGATGCTTGCTGGTTATTTAATTCTCAAAGCTAATACTGCCCCAAACTCAAGGCATGTTTGCTGTGGGCTGTGGCCATCAAATCTCTGTATGTCTCTGATATGTTTTCTCAACTTCATCATGTATACAGAGTTGAGATGCAATGTGGTTTTTAGAAATAGTCCATATAATTGACAAACTTGCATCTCTGATTGACTTAAAAGCACCTCTGTGGCTGTGAAGTCTACATAAGCTCCATTAACCTGTTAGGTTCAGTAACCCCAAATCTCAAGGGGATGTTTTCCCCATTAGTAGAGAGGGCCTGGCTGTCAGAAGTGGTGACGAGCAGGATGTCTATAAGGTTCCTGTTCTTCAAAGCAACTTTGCTGCTGCTTTGCATAGTAGGGAGTTGCACTGTTCCCCTGCTTGCTTTTTGTGTGTGGTCTAGCTCAGAGCAGCTACAGCAAGACTGCTCTCTTTGAGGGCTGTCCAAAAAGGTCACATCTCATTTAGCCAAAGTGGGACACTTGGAGACTGTAACTGATACTACTGGTGAAAAGGTTAGGATCATTTGATCATGATAACTACTTATAGGATCTCTTAACATTTTTCCTTCCAGTCTGGCAATCTAGGAGATACCTCTAAGACTAAATTCTATCACAGCAAGAAGATACCTTTATCCTTTGCTGGACAGAGGAGTCATCTTTGATACACCAAATAAATGTGGCAGTGTTTTATTTGTTTGGGCAGTGTGTTTTGTATCATGCCTCACAGTAATGCAAATAAGTGTTTTTGTTGCTCAGTTGATTTTGGTGTTCCTTTTTACTCCAGCACCTGTATTTTTTGTGGTTCTTATGAATTTTCTTACCATCTAACAATGCGTATAGGTGTGGCTTGTATTTAAAACACACACAAAAAATCCCAACAACATAACCCTAAAATTTCCTTTTCCAATGCATCATTTTGCTTTACTGTTTCCAGTCCATTGTTATCCTACACATGTCACTTAGATGATAAATTAACTATAATATATTAAAAATGCTTGTTTTTCTTCAATATTCTCTAGCTGGACAGCTGATAGTAGCCATGACTATAAATATGGCTGTGGTAGATATCTGATCTTAAACTTTATAGAACAATTTTGTATTGGGGAATCATATCTATTTTGAAGAATCTGTGTAATGTGGTTGTGACTGTGAAAGAATAGCTATCCTTGGTGTCTTTGATCCATTTGGAAATGATACTAGGATCTGTAGTTATGTATTACTAGCTTAGTGATCAGAAAGCTTTAACTATACTGGTGTGTTTTGCATAAGGAAATTGCTGAGTTCCTCTGTTTTAGAATTTACTTTTTATTCTGATGAGAGCCTGATTATCTTTTAACTGGATATCTTTTTGCTGGTGGGTTTTTTTTTTGGGAGGGGGGAGGGTGGGTGGTTTCTTTTCCTGAGGAAGAAATGGGAACGGGGGATAAGAGGAGAAATAGGAGCTGGTACCTGGGACTTTTTTCCCCACTATTGCCGTTCCTTTTCCCCCTGTTACTGATTTGGGGCATGTGAATATCACCAGAGCTGATACATAGCTTGTTCATGGCTTGTTGAATTTCCACATGGTGAAAACACATCAGAATTTTGAGTCCCTCTGATCAAAAGAGCATGTGGAGTCAGCCACCATCAAATCTTTAAGGAACATTGTTCACAACAAGACTCTAAACGTACTGCAACTGATCTGAAAGATCTTTCTCAAAATTTCCTTGCAGCACATCTTCATAATGCTGCTCTGGGATAGCTCTCAGAGGACATATATGTAGATAGCTACATATAAAATAAAGAATAAAATCCGATACCATAGTAAGTAATTAGTCAGAATAAAAGTTGACTTTTAAAATTGATGACCCTGTATTAGAGATGGCATTTCATGTACCTCTTGTCAACAGAGCGGATCAAGCAGCCAGCAGAGCAAGTTGCTCTCAGGTTAGGTGTAACAGACTGTTGCAGGCATTTAGTTTGAAAAACCAGAAGTGAATACACAACTATATTTCAATAACAAAACAACTTTACAACTTCAAGGAGGGAAAAATGGAGTTTTAAATGGATTCAAACTGAATTACTGTAGGAGAGTATATTTCAGTCTGAAGCAGAATGCCTGTCCAGGCCCTGTCTCCCTGTTGATGCCCGGTACAGGCAAAGCCTTTTTGTGTAGTGCCTGTGTGGAAGTAGTGTGGCTGAGTAGAAGGGAGGGGGTTAATACAGCTGCACTGTGCCAGGCCTCTTGCCTCAAATGGCAGCAGCATGAGCGTCTCCCTGCACTGTTCCAACTTGTCCGGATGAGGAATGTGGATGCTGAGACTACCTCTGTTATTACAGGTTCTTCTGAAACCTTTATGCAGGTGGTCTCAGAGTCTTGCTTAAAAGGCTGTCTAAAATGTTCAGGATTGTGGAAATTTTCATAGCTATCCTGAGGTTATAGAGCCTGGAGCTCGTTATGTTAAGATATGTATTAATTGCTTGTGCAATTGATGTCCTTGTAAATGGTCTTAATATATTCCAGCAAAGTGCATTTAGAATTGTCTGTTCTTAGTCGTGAATGACAGAAGGATGTTTGGGCAATTTAAAATTGTGTTACACAGACCAACTGCTTATTTACTTCAACAAGTAATCAAATAAATGTGTAAATCATGCATGATTAATTGCCCTCGACAGATTTGTTGGGGTTTTGTGTGTGTGCGTGTGTATGAATTGTGGTTTGGTTTTTCTCTAGATAAAACCGTAGCAGAAATTTGAACTTGTTGCTGAGGCTTGAACAAAGGCTTAGTACTGAAATGAAAATCTGACAATCTCTTTTTTTTAAAGAGAATAAAAGCTGGAATTCTTCATGATGAGAAACGCAGTATCAACATAATCAATCTAGCAGCATTGTGTTGTAGCTGAAAACATGCTTAAATCCCAAGCCATACAGGTACTGTTTGTGAGTGAAACATCTTTCATATAGTTCTAAGATGAAATTACCCCTGAATGAATAGCATCTTCATTTATCTTCAAAACCTCTGTGCTACCAGTGAATCTACTCTTTCCGCATTCTACAACAAGAATTACATTATACCATTAGAGCAGTGTTGTGCTGCAGTGTAAAATAGATTGTTTTGGAGAATGAACGTGGCTTTGCTATAAATTACGTTCACAGGTACAAAGGAATTTGTAATTTTGTTTAAAATAGTCACAAATATAATTAAGCTCTTAATTTATGTTAAACTACAAATGTGGCCATTACCATAACTGGATTAGGAATTTAATCTGTCACTCAAATAATGATACTGAACAGTTTTCATTTATAACCTTAGACACACTATTTCAGTTACAGGGTCTGCAGCTGTTTGATATGAAAACTGAATTATTCTGTAGATTTGTTCATGGTTTTTAATTTTAAAATGTGTTCCTGCAATAAAGTAGAGAATACCTCTTTCGTTGTCATCACATATTGTCCTTTGTATGCTCATGAAATAATGTAAAAATGAAAACAGAAAATGCCTTTCACTCTTACTTCACAACAGTATTGTGAGAGTGCTTTTAGAAGCACTGCTGAATAAGAGATGGCTTGGAATGGCTCGTTCTTTATTAAAAACTAATCATGAATATATCTTCTTCAAATGAAGCCTGGAGTGTGCCATCTGAAAATAGTGTTCCTCATGTGGGGACGTAAGTTGTGAACTATTTGAGTCTTGGCATAAGTAATTTCATTCTTGCCTCTGATCTCAGAAACTGCAATCTGGATATGATTTACATTAAGTTGTAACTCATTTTTAATGAGTATATGTGTTTGCTCATATGTATTATTCTGAGAGGGGACTGGAGGGGAATAGGAGAGCATTTTGGTGGAGCTCTGACAGGGTGATTCGCTGCCCGGTGTGTGTTTCCAGCTGACAGTGTCCAAACAGCCCTTCCTTAGCTGGGGAGGGTAAAGAAGAAGGGAGAGCCAGAGTAAAAACAGCACCTAAAACAATTAACTGTAGGAATAACTACAGAACTCCTCCCTCCCTTCTCTTATCCCTTCCCATTGTATTTCATGCACAGTCATTTTCCATCCTTGTCATCACAGGAAGACACAACGGCATCCCTTTCTTGCATTGTTTCGAGGGCGGCAGCAGCAGCAGCAGAGATGAGAATGTCAGTCGTGTGAGAAGGGGAGGAAGGGGAGGGTGGAGTGAGTTGCCCTGTGGCTGGCTGTGGTTTCTGAGCTCTGGGCTTTTGAACTGTGCTAAAGCAGCACAAAGGTGATTGCTCTGATTATTTTTTTAGATAATTGAAATCCAATGTACTACCTATATTTTGAATTTGAAATTGGTCAGGCTATAAGAAAACAGAACAAACCTTAGGTTGATTGTGTCCTTTAAGCAATGCTGTTGTAAATGTACTCCGTAATTCTGGCAGGAGGTGTCACCTGCCATAATTGAAATGAATGATGGGCATAAGATTGTTGATTAATTTTGTAATAAGTGTCACCTCAAAGCTTCCTATCAGCCCTTTTCACATAGCTGCTGATACTTCGTTCTCTTGCAGCAAAAATATGAACTGGCTTGTTCCATGCTGATTTTGAAAACACAGTGGCTCATGCTGCTCTCTGGGAGGAGCAGGCAGTGCAATGCAAACCATAGTCCTGTGTGGATCAACGTGTGGTAGGGCACGAAAAGCATGGAGAGGCTTCTCCATGCTTTTTGTTCAATTCGTTGTCCTCACTCCCATGCTCTTTCTTCCCTAGTCTATAACAGTTAATATTGGGAGGGTAGGGAAGGACAGACATAATTCATCTGGTGGCACCTTTTTTCCTCCCTCTCTGCTGTCACTCCTCATGGATTTGCAGCAGCTCTCCACCTTCCTGTCCACAGCTAAGTCTCCCATTAAAAATAAGGTGCACAGAGGCAGTAGCAACTTTGTAGACTTGGTGCTTTCAGTCTGGAAGAAGAGAGGTAGCATTGCTAAAAATATATTGTTCACATTTCTCACTTCCCTTCCCAGGTGCCAGCAGAGTAGGTGATGGTACAGGTAGAGAGGCTGGAAGACTGTGAGAGGGGAGACACTTAGCCTGCAGGGAAGAGAGACAAAGACCATGCGTGGGAGAGAAGCTGACAAACACTATTAAGCCAAATCTTTATTTTTTTAATGCCTTTATCTGTTTCTCATATTAACTTCATCCAAAGAAAGGACACACTTTGTTCCAGAAATAACTTACAGAAAAGTGTTTGTAGCAGACATTATATTGAACGTAAGTTACTAAACTGGACAGTTTTCCGGGTGTCTGCTTCAGTCATTGACCAATGCCGATACTGCACAAGAAATGGGGCCCCTGTTTTTAAAATTACAGAAATGCAAATAATCAGTGGAACATATGGATAAAGGAGGCACTCCTGCTGACGCCAGGGGAATAAACTCAGTTCTTCCCAATCTGAGATTTCATTACCCTTGTTTTATGCTGCATTAACTAGTATGAGCCGTGAAATTACTCATTCTGTTTAAAAGCCTGAGCGTTTTGGTTTGATGTCCTTCAGTTGTAGTGAATTCTGTATATTTATGCTTGAATGAAGTTTCCTTTATTTGTGTAAAGTCTATTGAGCATCTCTTGATCTTCTGTAACATGAGCAAGGGGAAATAAGAATGTTAATCCCCCCTCTTTATGAATTGATCCAAACAGTTAACTCTTTGGATAGGTGTTAAGCATTAAAAAAAGTTTATCCTTTCCAGCAGGAATTCAGTTCTCGTTTCCATGCTTAGAGTTTGTTTGGAAGAGTTGTTTTCAAAGTATTAATAAACATATTCAGTGAACATCTTTATGATTACTTTGGACTGGAAAACTTTAGATGAACTAATGTGTACCAGTTTTACTACAGACATGAGAGCTATTTTTTTTTTCGTATTCTGAAGAACTGCAACGGCTGTAGTATTATTGTGTGGGAATCCTAGGTGCTGGAGGAGATCCAGGTTGTGGCCTACAATAGCCACCCTGTTCATTCCGTGCTAGTACATTTTTTTTGTCTAGAGGATAAAAGAGTGGGAAATTTAATGCTGTTCTTTGGAATTACAAGCGTCTTTGCAAGGTATGGCAGGCTGTGCTCAGTTAAGTGTCTTGTTTCTAGTTTAGCTGTTACTGTCTTGCTTACCATTTTTGAGAAATTTTCACAAGGGCTTGATTAACTAGCTTATGTGTCACTTGGAATTCAGTTGGCCCCTTTCAGTCCCTTTTTACGTTGATCAGCCAAATTTATGATGTTAACAATAATCTCTGATGTACTAGATTAAGCCTGGGCCCTTGATCTTTCGGATTGCTCAGCTTTTGATGCTGTGTCTTTGAAGGGGTGTTGGTATCTTCATAAATCTCAGCAGAATTGTACTGGGGTGGTTTCAGCCTTCAATCTCTGGTCCTTTACTCCAAAAGCACTCAGAGGAGCTGAGCTCACTCCCATTTGCTGATGGTTTCTCTCACAAGAAAAGCAAGGGTTTACTTGCTTGCTCAAATTATATATGTGAGGTACCCAAAGGGAAATGAGATGCTCTGAGCTGGCATAATCAGTGTTCCACTGCATCTTTTATTAGAGTTGGAAGCCATGGTGGTCTGATACCATCTGTAGACCAAATGTGCTGGTTCTTGACATTCTACATCAGTGGTCAAAAAGGAACAAATCCTCCCTTGATCACTGGACTAAAGCGTTAAATGAGCTAAAGACTCACAAAAATTGCTGCTTTGTCCTATATTGTCTCTGTAGGATTTCTTTGATCTGTGCCAATTTCAACTATTTTGGTAAGAGTTCATACCACTTACTGTCTAACATAAGTTATTGTCTAAAGTCTAATTTATCTAGTTGAATGAAGAAAAAAAATTTGAGGTTTTCTGGTGGTGGATGTTTATAAAAATGCATTGGTCACGATCCTTGTCCATCTCTTTTTCTAAAAGAAACCATAATTTCCATAAATATGAAATGCATTCACTGTGCTCGAAAAGCAAAACACGCCTGTGTTGTTAATACTAATAATTTCCAAAGCCTGTCAGTTACATCAATGAAAGAATGTAAGTACTGTCATAGCAGTGCAAATTGTAAGGCTTATTTCTTGGGCTGAGCCCTCATAGTTCGGTATAGCACTGTCTCCTTTTATCAGCTGACATGTATTTTTTTAGTCAGCTTGAAGGCTATCCAGTGGACCATTAGTTTAAGCTGAACCAAGAAGTGGCTACTGGTGTACTAAGGTAATGATTGGTTCAGCAGTATAGATCCAATAAGGATTAAACTGCTCTCATATTGTGGAGCTTTCCTTCATTTTCCTGCAGAACAATATTTAAGAAGCACTTAAAATTGAACAGGTCATGCTTTGGATACAAATTACAGCTCAACATATTGGTCTTTTAATTCCCTGGGCTTCTATCTTTTTAAAGATGTAATAGCAGTTTTTAGTTTTTTAAAATATTTTTTTATTTTTAGGTTTATTGTATGGCATTAAATGATTTTGTCTTCAACTCTCACTGTTCTGTTTTCTCTTGGTTTTGTGTTTCATTACTATTTCACTACTCATCTTAAAGCCGATCCTAAATATAGACAAAGACTGAAGTGGAATAGGTGTTGGCATGTGGATGCTGAAGGGGGTTGCTGGAGCAGGCCTTGTAAGGCTGCTGGCGAGGCAGCTCCAGTGGTCAGTGTTTCTGAACCTCGCAGGAGAACTGCTGGGGTGAACGCAGAACTGGATGGATTTGCCCAATTTTAATCTTGAATCATTCTTCAGTTTCTCGAGCTCAGTCCTGGTCTCCCATCTACGAAGTGTTCATCAGAACTGAAGATGACTATCCCAAGGAAGTTTTCTCAGGTTTTGGTTTGGTGTGTACTTCAGGGTCTTTTTTAAAAAATTAAAAAAAAAAAACTTTTTAACCTCACTGAGGGTAGACTGACTTATATCTAAGCTTACTAGAATCTGCACTTTATTATGCAGAGTAGCAAACATTTTTATTTACTTAATATTTGTTCCCACATTAGAGCTCAATTCTAGTTCAGCCTCCTCTCTTCTCTTTTCTTTATGAAGTGCAAAAAAGGCACATGGACCCAGGATGTTTGCATTTCCGAGATGCCAAAATGGCAGCGTATTCTAAATCCCCTTTGCACTAGGCCAGAAACTGAGGTAGAATTTCCCTGCCAAATGTAATAAAGGTCAATATTTCTTGGTCTGGGGATGTTTATTGAGGAGAAGGAGAGAGAGTAAGGGCAGATTCAGATCTTTGATGGAAACTTGGCTGAACCCTTTACACTGAAAAGATTTTATTTATAGTTCAGCCTCTATGCTGAGGACTGTTTTTCACAGTCACAAACGGTGTTTTTCATAGAAACCTTGTACAATGTAGGAGCCAATGTATGATACAATGTACAGTAGGCAAGAATTTGCCGAAGCAAGTCATGTAACCCAAGTGTTCTGTGCCAGCGTGTCTCATTTTTGACACACTGATATGAAAAAGTAAAAACAGTTCTGTGATTCACCTCCTTTTGCTTAAATGTGTCTCTGCACTTGCAAGTGCCCCCCCCCCCCCCCCCCCCCCGA
>NW_010972437.1:10082382-10195977 GCF_000737465.1 Haliaeetus leucocephalus | reverse complement strand
AAATGGCCCCCCCCCCCCCCCCAAGTTAGAGTTAGGCTGAGGAAATCAAAAGATGTAGAAACCCAGGTTTCTGGTGGATTTTGCAGAGTCTCCACAGTTCTGAGGCAGGCTCTTCTCAGCTGTAATCAATGTCTTGTGTAACAGCTTGTGACCATAGTTCCTTGCTTTAAATTGGGATTTGGATTTGAGTTAGGTCATCTAAACCTGCAAGAGCCAAATGTTGTAATAGACTGTGCAGTTCTTGTATTTGGTTGGAAAAGGACCAAAGCTTTTTCTCCCTGGATTGGGTTAGGGTTTGGGAATAGAGGACTTGGAAGAGCGCAGGGGAGAGGAGAGGGGCTGTTTGGGTTATTTTTGTTTGCCTGACGGATACTACAGAAGCCACAAAGCTAGGAACAGGGCTAATGCCAGTGTTAGTTCATGCCTTACAGTCTCATTTAGTGCAGAGGTGAGCAATCTCAAGGTTAAGGTTTAGGTTACCTTGATGTCTGTGATGGGGGTCTGAGCATCTAAAGCTGTGAGAGTGCAGTTTACTGCCAGATCCTGTGATCCGAAGAGCTTGGAGGAGGCTTATGTAGAAAGTGCCGTGTTACAGCAGCATTTTTCTTCATGGTGGTAGCCTTCTTGGTGTAGGCTTTTTTCACCTCAAGCCACTGTGGATAAATAGGTATGATTTTGGAATCTGGAATTGTGACCTGTCTAATTGCAAAGACAAAATGAGTAATAGGACTTAGCTGAGTTGTGAGAGACTCTAGAGGGTAAGAGGTTCCTTATTTGCCACGTTCTGTTCAAATTGCTAGTATTTTTCTTGATATTTTGGTATGTCAACAGAAGTGCACTAAGGATTTTGTGGTGATGGCAGGTGCTGACAAAAATTGGTATCCTACTGAGAATGCTTTGAATCTAAGGTTACAGATAGAAAGAAACAGTAAATGGATCACTTAGGGTCCCCATGATTCACATAAAGATAATAAATACTTCCTACCAAAGCAGGCTTGTGCTCTTATAGTCTCATAGAGCAAAACTTCTGGCAGCTATTGTAAATATAATGTGGGAAGGTGCTATATGTGTTTGCCATGTTAAACAACATGAACTTGGTTAGCCAGCTTTAGCCAGAAGAAGTAAGTACTATGACTTTCAGGAGGGGCAAAATGTCACTTGATTTTGTACAGCCACAGCACTAATTACATCTGTCAGATATTGCTTCTTTGCTTGTCTTGAAAAAACAGTAAAAATAGGTGACACTTCATTAGAAGAATTCTAGTCAATGACTGGATGATAAACAGTTGTCGAAGGGAGTTAAAATCCCCTTGTTTTTCTTTTACCTACCCTTCTTTCTTCCTAAAAGCAGTATGCAAGGAGCTATACTTCATAAGCATGTGCTAGCAACTAGCAAAAACATAGTCAAATGTATTGAGAAGAATGCATTTGTTTGTCACTGGTGTATTAATGCTTTTAAAATGCGACTCTTTGTTTCCAGGCCTTTTTGCAAATGTGCAATCTGCCAATCCGGGTGGTTTGCAGGGCAAATGCCGAGTACATGTCCCCATCTGGTAAGTGTGGTCTTCATTTAAATTACTATGTTATACCTCCATTTTGATACCATGGCAACTATGCCTTGTCTGGCTGATAACAGTCAGTCAGTGCTACTGTGTGTGGGTTTCCTTCCCCCCTCCTCTCCAGTGCAGTTTCTCCTCTGCAAACAATTAAAAGAGTCAAATGCAAAGTAATGTTGGCACAATGTGTAACCATGCCTGTGAATGCAGTACCTATATAAAGTGTTCAGACAGTTCAAATGCCTGGTGGAAACCTTCTCTCAAATGCCTGAGAGTGGTTGTGTCCTGAAGCAGAAAGACGTATGTTTCCAAAAGTGGCTTTATTCTGCATCCAGGGAATATTCCAGTGAATGCTGTTATATTTTCCCATTGCTGGGGTGAGACAACACCGGAGAAAGATTATCTTTTGTTACCCAGTCTGGAAGATGGTTGCCAGGATATTTTTACAGGAGAAGACTGAAGGGTGCATTGTCACTGTTAAGGGTGACAGGTGATTTTACATCTTCCTCTGATCCATGAGACTGTCTGGAAAAAAATCCAAACCCACCAACAATAAATGAAGTGTTAGAAGGGTACAGACCCTGCCTTTTGCTGGAGATGACTGGTTGCCTAAAAACATCCAGAGGCCAGCTTCAGAAGGTTGCCTAAAAGTTAGAATTGCTGAATGCAGGGCACAAAAGTCTGGCAATCCTTGCACTCCTGTCCCAGATTTTTGTTGTATGAGCAGGTACTTATTTACCGATTACCTGGCTCTGGCTGATGACTGCCGCATGGAAGAGCCTGTCAGTATATGTCTGCCAGCTGTATGGGTGCTGTTGCTGCTACTGATATTTTGGTCAAAGCAGTGGAATTATGCTGTTTTTTAAAAAAAACCAAGTTGCTTGGCAGCAGTGAAAAAAAATGGCAAAATATGGAGGTATATAAATTGTTCGTTAGTAAATAAAGGTAGCTTTGAAATGCTGAATCCAAGCACAGAGGAGCATCTTGCATGTGCAGGTGTAGGACTGGTGGTAGTTGCATGCTCTCACTTATCTGTCACTCGCACCCCATGTCCACACTTGCTGGCATCTGATATTGTAATTAGGGTCTGAACACTTCCTCCTTCTGCTGAAAACAAGGAGCACAAGAGGGAAAATTATACTGCTTCAATTTTAAATGTAAGTAGAAATACATGTATTCTTTTTGCCCTTACTTCTGGAGTCCTTATTACTTTTATTCACTTGCCCCTTTTTCTTTCTTTTTATTGGTTCTTTAATGACAATTCAGACAAGGTTTTCATTTGTTCCCTTCTCTCCCTCCCCACCACCCTCTGTCTCACAGCAGCAGCAGACAAAGATCTGCATCTCATCATTTTGGGGAGAAGGTTATTTATCTCACAGTCGCAATGACAAAACACATTTTGAGGGAGTCAAAAGTATTATATCAAAGGATTGTCTTGGTGTGTGAAGTACAGTCTGACTGAAACCACTGAATTTGCAGCACAGAGGTCTGCATTTGCTTTCACAACATGCAGTGTGTGGATGCAGATGAAGCCTTTGTTGGTGTGATGCACTTCATTTATTACCCTTAGGCTAATCGAGCCAGTGAGAAGTGAATCTCATGATAAAAACCATGACTGAATCTGCTGTTAGCATGAACAGTTTTTGAGCTAGGCCAAACAGTAAGGTTTTTGTGTTTCAGTGAAAAGAGTGAATGTATTGCTAATAACATATTTGGAGTCAGGCAGGTACTAATCTTGCTCTTTGGGCTGTCTATTGAGAGCAGAGTTTGCCCACAGCAAGAGGCGGGAAGGTAAAAGGGTGCCGTGCCCCACTGCACTGGGCAGGCTTATTTACAGCCTTTGGGCTTGAGGACGTTTTCAGTAATACAAAACATCCAGCATTTATCTCCATTTTATGCATTGTTTCAATCATGTAAATAATCCTAAAAGTTTTAGTCTTAAATATAAGGTTGATGTTTGTCAGTTGCACTTGGATGAAGATTTGTAGGACAGGCAACCTGGTTAGGGTCGTTTGGAGCAGGAGCCCTCAGCTTCACACATTGTCAGCGTGTGACACGTTGGGAAAAGGGGCTACAGCAACTTCTGTCATGCATCACGGCTTGCCGTGTGTACCAGGGCTTCCTCTTGTGTCTCTGCCTGCCTTAAAGCTTTGGCTTAGTTCTGCACGTAAGAAAAGTTACTAAGCAGAGCAGGTGGTGTGTACAGACTCGGGAGCCCTTCGCACTCCCACAAATTACACCAGTGACACAGCCATTTCCCAGTCTTTTGAGGACTGGCAGTTTTTAGCCCTGCCCCATGCTGGACCCTCAGGGCTCAGCTTCATAGACTGAATGTTGAGCCTTACTAGTATTAAGCTTTAACCCCACCTTGCTTCTGTGATGATGAAGAAGCCCCTTCCCCCTCCCAGCCCCCCAGATCGTGAAGCTGTTGGTCTCATACCGAGAACCTCTTCCTGGCCCTGGGACCATGGGGGCTCGAAAATGCCAGCTCACAACTAGAGAGTGAAGACTGGGGCAGCCAACAGGAGCTGGGTGGCCCAGTCGTTGGAAATCTGAAGGACTGGAGGAGGGAGAGTCAAGACCCTGCCTTGCTGAGTGTGCATTTGCACTTCCCCTGCTTGCTTTCTTGGGCACAGTGCCACATCTCCCATCATCCTTTCAGCAGCCCTTTCCCCACCAGTGGGTTAGAAAGGAGGGTGGGAATGCGTTGTGTCGTAAAACTTGCCAAGGGCTCTGTCTGCTTTCCTGGGATTTCCCAGCTGTACTTCAGAGAAACATTGAATTAAGTCTTTCCAGCAAAGCAAAATCCATTATTAAAATACAGGTTGATAGATCTCACTCTCTAACTTTGAAATACACAATTGCAAGTATTGCATGTAGAAGAGGTTCAAGAGGAGGAAGATCAGGAGGAAGATGTCTGTTAGTACAAACCTTCACTGGGTGAGCTATGTATGTTAGAGCTTTACCTATGCTCATTTGAAAAAAAACACTGATGTTCAGGTGTACCTGCAATATTTAATTGCTTTGAAAATTGTAGATGATGTTTTACAGGTATAAAAAGCTCTTACTAAAATACATTTCTCATTTTACAGGCAAAGTACCCTTTATTCACGTGGGAAATCAAGTAGTATCTGAACTTGGGCCCATAGTCCAGTTTGTAAAGGCCAAGGTAATAGTACATTGTTTTCATCAATTAGTGAATAGCACGTTAATCCTGCTTAGCATTGTGCTGATTTGGTGTACTCTTCTGGAATGTTACTTAATTTGTTAAAACAGCGTAGGAAGCTGGTGCCATTTTAAAAGAAAGATATCCTAGAATAGGAGTTTGCTGAGATGGAAATGTTTTTCTTTGTCATTTACTCAAATTCTGGAAGTAAATTCTACGCAGGATAGCTGCATACCAGTGCCAGTGTCAGACTGTTTTTCTATGTGCGCTGTCTCTGGGTCTCAGAACTCTTAAACCCAGAACTGACTGGTTTAAATCCTGAAGTGTCAGATACTGTTCAAATTTGCCTTTGCTTCTCTATGCCCCCAACCCTCCTCTATATTTAAAAAAAATACTGTCTTCTTACTGAGCAGTTGATAAACCTGTATCACAGATGTAAATTTGTGTTTATTTCTTGCCACAGGGATACACTAACCAGAAGGCTGTGTGCTCAAACTGTGTTCATCTATAACTGATAATAGTCTACATTTGTTGTGGATTAGCTATGTTATGTTATGATGATTTCTTTTTAATTCTAAAGGACACTTTATGTAGAAATTTCATATGTAATTTGTTACTGAACTATGTAAGAGATCAGGATCTGAGCCAAAGCTCATTGACTTCAGAGGTCCTTGGGTCAGGCATTGCTGAATATTCCAATATCCTTTCTTATATGTGTGTCTTTTTTTTCTTTTTTTTTTTTTTTTTCTTTTCCCCCATTAGGGCCATTCTCTCAGTGATGGGTTGGATGAAGTCCAAAAAGCCGAGATGAAAGCTTATATGGAATTAGTCAATAATATGCTCTTGACAGCAGAGGTACAGCAAACCGTAGTAACTCCACACACTTACATAAGTGACTATAGGCAAGAAAGCTTTAGGATTTTTCCCCGTATTGGAAATACTGTTTGTTCTTAGATTAGGTCGTCAACTTTTGAGGTGAAAGGAGGCAGGAGTAAATTCTTTGTATGCTATGGATTGCTTGCTGAAATGTTCCTGTAGATGCGAGCCACGCGCATGATTCCCCTCACCTAACTGAAGTATGTCACGTAGCTGTAGAAGTAACTGACTGGAAAATGCCAGTGGTTCTGGGGATCCTACCCTAGCCCACAGCTGGCCAGGCACCCTGCTGTCACCTTCTACAGTGTGTGTGCTCATGTGCCTAGTGGGAGGCTGGGATCCCCAGCGGTTCATGTCCGTGGCCAGTTAACGTGACGCAATCCCGGTGTGGGAGCAGTGCTGGAAATGCTGGTGAGCTGCAGGTGGCTGAGGAGCTGAGGGCTGGTAACCTGTGTGCTGAGTTGTGGGCAGCGGGAGTGGGCCTTTGGTCTCAGCTTGGTCCTGGTGCTGGCGAAGTAAGGACTAGCAACTGGGCTTTGCCTTCCAGTTTTAATTTCTTTTCTACATTCAGAGGTCTAACAGGAGGAATGAAATGGAAACTTAATCTAATATAGAAAAGAAAATTCTACTAGTGAGAAATTATTGTCTCTGTATTCTCCTTTATTAGGAAGTTTTAGTAAGTGTTCTTTCTGTTCCTAGCTCTATCTCCAATGGTGTGATGATGTTACAGTAGAGGAGGTGAGTGGTTCTGCAGCATTTATCTTAATTAAAATTTAATGAGAAAACACTTTTGCTCACAGTTGCAAGTCCCTACTCATAAATGAAACATTGAGGTTTATACCATTAATGATACAGTCTTTTCACTTTAATTTCACTTGCATATACATTTTAGGGAAGTTGTGTCATTACTGGAGGTAGCCGACTGCAGGATAGATATGGGTTTTGTATATGTTTCTGAAGTAATAGTTTTAAATGGTTATGCTGCAAACTATAAATTCTGCACAAATAATTACAGCGTATCACACAACTCCCTTTCTTTTTACAGCTCCCTTTCTGATAGAAATATTTGAATATTAGCTATTTTGTGCATGGAGATACCTGTATTTTCTTATATGATAACACAGTACCTTTCTGTTTCTAAACAAAGATTACTCACCCGAGGTATGGCTCCCCTTACCCATGGCCTCTTAACCGCATTTTGTCCTATCAGAAGCAATGGGAGGTAAGGCGAAAGATGAAAGCCATTGGATGGGCTGGAAAGACGCTTGAACAGGTCAGTATGAAAAGTGAAGCTTATTTCTTTACCCTGTTTTAGTTTTACTTTTTTTTTTTTTTAAAAGGCCTTGGAGATTAACACTTTTTTGAAACAGATGTAGTAAAAAATATATTCTGTACTTAAAACATTATCTGGAGTCAGGTATTTGCCTTTAGCAGCAATAAATCTTAAATTATGTGCAACCTGATGGGGTGGGAGGAAGGATGTTTCACCATGAGTGTACATCTCTGGTGATGTTAGTTTAGGCCGTAGTCCTGAAAATAGGTTGTAAGTTACAGCCCCCACTTCTTGTATGGCGTTAATAGGCAAGCTTTGCAAGGCTTCCTTTGTCAGAGGTCTTAAAAAAAAAAAAAAAAAAAAAAAAAAAAAAGTCAGTTTTGAGGTACAAGTTAGTACCTTTCATTAAGCTAAGTTATAAACGTTATGGGAAGCACTTAATCAGAATTGCCTTACATCAAATGTTAGATTAAGTAACACTTAGCTACCTGCCTACTGTGTAGGTTTGACTGACTTTAACAGCTTTTCATGTTCCAACATTGTATGTTCCTTGTTCCCACTGTCAGTGCAAATAGAGTAAGGAGGCTATTTTTTGCAATGTTGGTATTTCCTGCCAATATGAATCTTTTATCTCTTGTGTGCTTTGATAGGTGCTTGAAGATGTAGATCAGTGTTGTCAGGCTCTCTCCCAGAGATTAGGAACACAACCATATTTCTTCAATAAGCAGTAAGTTACTCTTTACTGAAATATTACATCCAGGAATGTGAGATATAGATATGTATCCACATATATTTATATATGGAAAACTGTTTTATTTTAATGCTACATGATTAGTTGTAGAAATACAAAAGTGTGACTGGAATATAAACATGAAATTTCAGAAATAAGTAATTAAAGGGTTTAAAAGGAAAGTTTCTGTAAATTTCCGTTAGTTGTTTTTTCTATTTGTGATTTAGTTTTACTCCTGCTTGTCTTCTCTACAGAGTCTACCACAACTTACATAGGCACCTTACAGGTACACCTTTATACAGTTAGTTTCTTACTAAAAATGATACATTTAAAGCTTTACTTGTATTTCTGGGGTAACATTCTCTACTAGGTAGAGGGGAGTGAATGTATGTTTTGCTGTCCTGACCAGGACAGCTTGTCTTGCCCTTCTTAACACCAGGGGCAGTTCTGAACGAACAGAATTAGCATGAGGAGGGTGCCTGTGAATTGTAAGAACTGGGGGAGAAGCTAGCCTTGTATCAACAAAGGATCAGTTGCAAAGTGAGAACTAGGATTCACATTCCTAGGGGAGAAAAAAGGAACAATCTGGCCTTTATGGGATGTCCTTTGCTTTCACCAGTTTCTTCCAATTGCAAAATGCTTTTTTCTTTTTTTTTCTCTACAATAATTCAATATTTTTGAAATGTTATGGATTTAAATAACATCACATTAGCTCCCTCGTGTCTCCTGTGCATAGATCAGACTAGAAATGCTCAGATCTGGACTTCAGTTAGCTACATTTGGACAGGGAGACATCTTCAAAAGACAGCATGTGATCTTGGTTACTTTTCTGCATGTGTCTTTGCCAAGTTGAGACTAGGCAGGTAGTGTAAATTGAGTGGATACAGAAATATGCTTTACAGAAGACAAGTTTGAATTGCATCTTCTCAAATTGTTCTTAAACATAGTATCTCCTAAATTTTCTTTCTATATTTGTAAAGAATTGCAGCTTGGGGATTTTGTTTTTGTTGTTTGTTAACCAGGCTTTCTTTGTACAGTTTCAACCTTTAAAGTTTTTAGCTCTGAAATATTACTGTGAAAGTATGTGTTCTTAGTCCAGTATTTTTCAGTCTGTGACTTCTGGGAGCCTGTAGGAGGTAAATAAGAAAAGCAGCCTGTTGCTGACAGATTTAAGTTTGTTATACGAGGGTCCACATCTCCACTGGAGAGTTCTTAGTGATCCACAAATAAAGGCAAAAAAAATATCTGTTAGAAAACCCTCATGCTTGAACATGAGTAAAGAAGGACTATTAAGTTATTAATGTATTTGAAAAAAAAAATTATTTGCACATGGGCTACTTACATACAAAGGTCCAAGATGACAATTCAGAAGGCTTGTACCTAAAATAAGGTAGGACTGAAAACTTTCAATAGACCACTGTTTCCCAAAGTACCCATTTTCTTCTGTGTAGTCCCCTTTAGTCCCCTTTCAAATGGATGTTTCCAGCTGCTGTCATCCTGGAGCTCCTTTTCTTACTGGTTGAATAGTTTCTGACTATTGAAAAGCACAAAAAAGGGAATAGGGGTTTTATGCTTCCCCCCCCCTTATTTTTTTTTTTCTTTGTGAGATAATAGCTGGGGTTTTTTTGTATACATCTGTAGAGGAAAAAGAAAACCCCCTAAAAGACCTGATAAGCATTTGCCCTTGTTACAGAACTAAAAGGTGGAGCATGGTTTGATATTGGATCAGTAACTCTGCCTGATCTAAGAAGTGTTACTTCCACATTTCCAAGCTACCAAAGGCAAAGAAAGATGCCATACTGAGAACTAGCAGTATGCTTATATATTCTTTAAACAGTTCTCATGCATTTGGCAAGTTCAGTGTTGCCTGATGTCTTCCCAATTCTTAAGACTGCATGGCTATCTAAAAGTTATTCACAACAGCAGGGTTTTTCTTGATCAGGATTTGCCTTCTAAAATACCTGTTCTTTTTTCTGTTTTTACAGACCAACTGAATTAGATGCTCTGGTATTTGGACATCTGTTCACAATCCTTACTACTCAACTAACCACTGATGAACTCTCTGAAAAAGTGAAAAACTACAGTAATCTCACAGCCTTTTGTCGGCGAATAGAGCAGCAGTACTTTGAAGGTCATGATAAAGACAGCTCTACAACTGTTGCAGCCCGATCTGCTAAGAGGTCCTTACTGAGATAAGCGTGTTGTTTGGTGGTTGGGGTGGATTGCGTTTCAGTTTTGGGTTTTGTTGTTAAATGAATTGATTTTGAGGATGGAGACGTGTGTTAGCTTTTTGAAGCTGCCAAATCATTCTGGAGCAAGAAAAAACTCTAAATGCAGTTTTTGTGTTGTAGAATATACTGTGCACGTTTAACCTGAAACGACTGCATGGGCACTTCCATTTTAATAACCCGTACACCACTTACTCTAAAGTGACCTTGGAAAAATATTGTATCTGTATTAAAAAAAATAAAATACTTTAAAAAGTTTCTCTCTGATCTTTTTAAATGCTTTTCTTACGAAGCTTTATGTCTATGTAATTAATGTCTACATAGTTAACAAGTGGGATCCTGTTGGCAGGATACCTGGAAGACAGTTGTATGGTAAACTAGTTAGAATTATTAAGCTGAGAATGAAAAGACTCATTAGAGTTCTTAGGTTTGCCTGCCTCAGCCAAAATTCATTCAGAAATTGGGTGACAAAAATGTCTTGGAGCTCTGCAGCACACAAGTGATATGATTTTATTCAGTCAGTTCTTATCTTGTGTCAGAGTAGCTCTTGGCTGTCATTACTACTTGTGTGTGTCCTGCCTTTGCTTTTATTTCTTGTTCACCTTTGGTTTTTGGATTTACATTTTTTTTTCTTCCTATGATTCCCCAGTTTTAATACTCATTCCTACTGCAGGGGACCACTCTTGTCAGCTCGACTGGAAAATGGAGCTGAATTTTTACTGCCTGCTTTTTGATACAGGAGTCTACTGTAGTCAAATCCACATAAGTATCAATGTGTAAGGGGGTCTTGGCCTTTTATCAAATCACTCTTTGCCAGGAGAGGAAAATTGTTCTTGTCCTGCATTTCAGTCTTAAAATTTCACAGATGTATGTTGGATACCTTTTCAAACTAAACCCCATCAATTCTTGACTGCTTAGTGACAATTTCTGCTACCAAAGCGGTCAGGAGCTGAGAACCCAGATACTTCTTTTGAACTTGCTTTTCTGCATTAATGCAACTTCTGGAAAAACTGGAGAAGAACTTGTTGTGGTTTTTTTCTTAGTTTGGAGAGAATACTATGATACACTACTTTGAGAGAAAAAACACTCTCCAGTAGTCTCTAAAGCTAGCAGTGCCATGGTGACGGGGAAATCCTGTGTGAAAAGAGCAATTAAACTTGCCTTTTACCTCCTGCTATTTACAGAGCACCATTCATGAGTAAAGATTTTAACCTAGCTTCTGTGGTTTTGGCAGTTCTGCTACCAGTAGACTGAACTACAGGAGTAATTTACTTAACAGATTTCCAAACCCACCTATGCACAGGCATTAACTTATGTGCAGTCTGAAAATATGCAAGTGGGCATGTATTCCTCCTCTTTCAAGGCTACACTGGCTGTTAGCCACCTTGTAACCAAATTTCAGCAATTGCTTTGAAACAGCATTAAATTAAACCATGTTTTTATATTTTGGCAAGGTTTCCTTGAGGTAGAGCAAGCACTGGTAATACACCACTTTAGATGCTGAATAGCTAGTTATTGCAAGTTTTGTGTGGTTAAAATATAGGATAAGTTCAGAGGATAAAAAACCCCAAACCACTGAGGTAGCCATATGCATTAAGCCACTTTGAATGTCTGATCTAGAAAATATACTGAAATGCTGTGGAAGTGGTTTGGCAAAAGATACTGATCTGTTACAAAGTTTGTGTAAATCCACCTGAGCTACTCAGACTGCACTTAAGGATACAGAGAGAGGCAAATTACACAGTTTTCAATATTGGAAGTGAGAGGACAAGCAGAGACTGAGCTCTGGAAGCTAAACTAAAGAGTTTCTGAAAGTTTAACTTTGATAACTTAATTAGTAAAACAAAATTTAAAATGGGAAAAACCATTCCTTACTTCCTTGACTGAAGAGCGTACTTTCTATATGGCATGTTTGCCACAGGGCAGGTTTGTAGTTCAGGCTGCACCTCATTCTAGGCAATATATAAACTTAAAACTACAAGGAAAATCTTGGCTTTGCTACCAGTGTTGAAAATAGCTATTAAAGTCCTAGGCAAAGGACATACTTTGTACTTCCTAAATACAAGAAACCATTATGATTTTTTAAAATGACATTGCTAGCATGGCTAGAGCTACAGAGCGGACTGAGCTGAGCACAGAGGACCGAAGCTCATAAGCCGTGCTATAACTCTGGGAAGCTGCAATCCTGTAAAGGACACTGATACTGATTGCTCCTGAAATGCTGTGGACAGTTCAAGAAAAAGAATGAAAAGCTGAAACAAGACCAGCAATAGAGCCAGTTAAAGGTGGAAAAAACCAACCAAACCCAATCCAAACCCAATAACCTTTCAAGCAAGGGAGTTGAGCAAGTCAACCAACCTGCCTTATCCAGGCCAAGTAAAGAGGGCTTTCTATCGGTCTGAGTGGCCCTCTAGAAGACAGGGCTGTACAGGTGCAGTCTGTGAGAATTTTACTGTTGCGTTGTGTGTTTTTCTGGAAGATCTCGCATGACTGAAGCGCAACTGGTGCACCAGAGGCAGGAATCAGGCCAGGAAGGCCTATGGTCTGTTTCATGTAGCAGGACAGTGTGGATGATGATTTTCTTTCCTAGCTTTTCAAGCTCAAAAATCCCAAGCTCCCAGAGGCTATTTTGGGTGAAGAAAGCAGACAGCTGGAACTTCTGAAGTTTCCCAAAATTAAGACAAAAATTAGGTTTCTAACAGAAAGAATGTCAGGAGCAGCTGCACCACGGCTTAACGTATATCCTCTGAATATGCCCCACCAGGAACTGTAGGAGGCACTCAACCAAAACAGTGCACAAAGTCATAAAAGCACTCATAACTACAAGTGAATAGACATTACTGAGCCTGAACAATGTATAAATCACTTGCCCATGGTGGTTTGCTTCTCACAGCCTTTTTGTTCCACAAATTAATAGGTTCATACGGAGATGCTCAAGTTGAACTAAATGCTAGTTGGAAAGTAGCAGATGCTTCCCTTGCCTGATGGAGCTAAAACGATTGGGAGAGTCCTGGTGAAAACAGGACTGCTCCTCCATTCCCAAGACGCTTCTTTGGGCATGTGGAAAGGACTAATCTTGCTCAGCATAGGCCGTGCTCAGCACAGTTACCTGGTTGTGTCCTTGCTGGATTTTGGTGTCTCCTCCTATCAAAAACATGTGGTGCCAATTCCAGACATTGTGGAGATCTTGTTCACCTGACAAGCACAGCATCGTATGCATAGCTAAACCGTGGATCCCATGTACCCCGTGGAACTGTGTGTACAGCATGGAAAATGGAGCAAGCATCCTGCTCCACCACAGGCTGTGGCAAACCAGCTTGTGACTTGAAAGTTGCCAGGATTTCAGCCACAGGCTAGTTTATAGTATTGGAGCATTGTTTCCAGCTGACAGCCCTTCCTGAGCCCCTGGTTTTCCTGTCCCTCTCTGAAGAAAGCTCTCCTTGACCTCCGGAGTCTCCGATGCTACATTTTATGATGTTGTGATGAGATTTCAAGACAGACATGTGAAGGAGCTTCGGTGGTAGCAGCTTTTGCTAGGATCTATCACTCTTCGCATATCAGTTAGTAAAAATTATAGTATTGAGTGGTGTTAATGAGATATTAATCTGCTATTTTCTCTGCCTTTTATTTCCCCTCCTCCCCAAGGAAAGAAAAATAACCTGGCAATCTCCTGCTTCTCAAATGTACTTAAAGCTCAGTGTTGTGGAAAAAAAGAGCCCAGCACAGACCTGCACATGGAGAATGCTGCTGAGCTGCACTTAATGATGCCTCTTAGGATCAGCTGTGCTGCTAGAAAACGCTTCATTTCCTGTGGCTTGCTTTCTTTGCAAGCAGAGTGCAGCTCCAATGGCTCTCACAACAATTAGCACCCACTTGTTCTGCAGGTTTGAAGTTTTTTGCATTAGTCAGGTTGAGAAATTCATGGTATTAATCATGACTGAAGTTGTTATTTATCACCTGCTGGGTGAGAAATAATAATTTTGGCACTACTGGGGCAGCAGGCCAGAAGTACCAAATTAAGTAAAACATCTAAACACTAGCAAGGATCATTTCTCTGATTAATGAATTGTTACAAAGAAAAAGTGCTACTTGTTATCTGATCTTAGGATAAAAGTAGGAGTTGGAACTAGAAAGCATTAGCGAAGTCAGGCTATACCCTGATGTAGTTTGAAACTTTCCTGGCTGATCTCTCTTCTGTCATTCACAAACTGCTGACATGCACTCATCTGCATCAGAGGTTTGCAATACTTGGCTCACGCCCCCAGCGCCAGCTTTCTAAAAAAGTAGCATTTGGCAGGGAGCTGAAGGGCCATTGTGTAATCGCCTCCAAAGAAACGTTGAAATGACTTTAACTTTCTAGGGCTTGTCTAGGCTGGAAGGTTTTGCCATAGGAACAGTTACCAACCTGGCAAAACACCATTATGTGAAGGCAATAATAGGGCTGCAGGAAACAAAATCAGCGACATCAATAGAATTAAGTTTGCACCCAGGTAACTGTATCCATACTGGGACCATTAGTCACCTACAGGATTAAGAGCCCAGAAATTCCAGCCACCTGATCATAAGTATTTCACATGTAAATACAAAAAGGGCTGGCCTATACCGAAGCGGTTACGTTGAAATGAGGTCTGTGTGTGCTGTTACAACCCTAAGCCACCAAAGTCACTGGGACATACCACATCCCTCTCCACTATGGAGAGCTGAGAGCATAGCAATGCCCACAGAGACGCTATTTTGTGGCTTCCTACATGAGATGTAAAACCTGACTGTTAGCCTTGAGTATGGTCGAAGAACTCAGCCCGGGAAAGAAGTGCCAGCACTGAAAGCAAGCAGAAAATTTGGGTGCAATTTTGTTTGCTTGCTGAGGCTTACAAATATAAACAGTGAGAGTTTGAGAGACCCTTTTTAGCTCCAACTAATTCATCTGCTTGAAAGAAGGCACAGGCTTTTTCCATAGAGAGCATCAACCATTCTCATCTGTTGCTGCAGACTTCAAGTTTGGTACTAGTTGAGGTGAAGAACTTCCCACTGTTGACACAGATGAACTGCCCCTGCTGACATCTGTGGCAGCCAAAGTAACTCCTGTCCACCAAGCCACTGTGCCCAGAGGCTGACTTGGAATAGTGAGCTGACATGAGAGGTCAACATGAACTCATGCCTCTCCTGTTTGGCTTAATGCTGACAGTAACCCAGTTTGTCAATAAAGACATTTTTGTAAGCAAGCTTTATGTCACATAAATACTCTCTCATCTAGAGGTTTTTTTTTTTAACCTAAAAGTTTATTCTGCATTTAAGAAGAAAATTTGAGATCTTGAAGATGTAGGGCATGATGGTCACCTTCCCTACAAGCACTGCTCAGATCATCAGTCTTCCAGGGTTTGTGACCTCAGTTCAGTGACAATGAATTGAAACAAGAATGAAAAGGGTGATCGTTCATAGAATATAAAAGCAGCAGCAAAGGGCTTGTTGCAAACAGCAGCCTATCTTCCTAGGCTAAGCAGGCAGCCATCAGAGGGTATCTGAATGAACCTTGTTGCAGGGGCTGTGGGGAGGAACCAGTGCAGCTTAGCCATGACAAATTCTGTAGAGCTGGGGAAGAAGACCGGCCATCACCCAGCTGGTCTGGTCAAACTATGGCATGACCCAGCCCCCAGAGCATCTTCCTCTCCAGGTTTGTCTTCTCTCAGTATGAATTTACACTTTCTACCACTTCTTCCTGCCAAAGATTTGCCAGCAGCAAGTCCACCTCCCTAGTCATACATCTCAGGTTGTCTCTGTCATCCTCTCATGTCTGGTGACATCTCTTCTTTGTCTACTTTTAGCTACAAAGTAAAATTCTGGCCTGGTTTTCTCAACTTTGAAGCTATCTGTTGCTGGTCACACCATTCTCTCACTGCAGTTTTGTCACTGATGCACAGGATTATTGCCTGAGATTAACTTGTGAAAATTATCCTTCATCTCTCAGATGTTATCACTTGGACTGTTAGATTAAGAGCTGCCCACTTTCCTTTCTTGTCAAGACAATAAAAACTTCCCTTTAGGTCCACTGCTGTTTCTAGCTTGAATCCGGTAAACTCCTTTCTAAAATTCCTTTGCAGTTCTTGTCAGCTCCTTCCCTCAGAAGTGCGTAGCATCTTGATCTATGATGCCTCCTAGCCAAGAATTATATAGCTGAGATTACTGACTATCTCCAAGATCTCTTTCATTTGCAGCTTTAAGTCTGTGTTGTGGCACGTTTAAGGAACCAGTTGATGAAGATCAGTAGTTTGGGGGCATTATGGGAAGGGTGCGTTTTTATCTACTTAAATAAACTTCTCTCCAGCGTATTTTGTCGTAGGTTATAACATTTTTGTAAAAGGCAGGTAGATTTCTGCATGTGTGTGTAAAGATCACAGACCTGCCTCTGACTTGTGTGTTACGTGCAAGCACTAGTGCAAAGGTCTTGCTGTTATGCCAAAACACACTTGTAGCAAAGCCTAAAAACACTGCTGTGGAAACCGCTGCCCGTCATCTGATGGAAATGCTTTTGACACACACAGGACAGCTCCTGCAGGCCTGTTTCTATGGAGGCACTTTCATTTGGTTCAGTGCATCTTCCTGAGGCGCGTCCTGCTGCCCCTTCTCCCTGACACCCTTTCGTGATCCCCCTGCCTTTGCTGCCGCTTCAGTGTCTTCCTGCACTAGGAAAAGGAAGGGGCTCACCCTTAGGAAAGGTTTTCACGCCTGCGGACTGCATTCCTCCCTCTGCTTTGAAAGAGATTTCTTGTGCCAGTAAAATCACTTTAGCGTGAACAGAGAAACCAGGATGCTTTCTAGGATTTGTTTAGGTAGAGAGAAACATCCTGCAAGCCTACCACCTTCTGCTCCATGTATCCATAGTGAGTCCAAATGCTACTGCCGCAGGAAACACATTGTGTTTCCATAAGCTATGATGCCTAAAATGTGCTTTTCTAACTGACTAATCACAAGCAATTCCAATAACAAGTTAATTAATTATTTTTTTAAGTTTCACAAAATTCGATGTTGGAAAAATGGAAAGTAACATTTAAACTCATTTTGATAATGCAGTTGTCTCAAAATTTGTTGGCATTTTTGTATTATAGTACAAAAAAATTATCTATGTAGTAATAAAGTGTGATTTACTGAAAGCAGGCTGAGAAAAGCTTGGAAGGGCAAGGAGCAGATTCCTCACTCCTGAGGGGGTTAAAAGTGCAAAACACTTAAATGAGGCTTCCAAAAGAGGAAAAACTGGTAGCAATAAGAGAAGAGAGTTCCCTTTCAATCCTTAAATCAGCTCAGTGATTTTCTCAGCATATTGTCCTCCTCACTGCAGTGAATTGGAGCCATCTCTTGCACCGAAGCCAACAGAAGTTGTTTGATGCATCCCATTTGAAACATCACTGATCTGCAATCAAAGGAGTGATTTCTAGCCAAAGGTTATGAAATACTTGGCAAACTTATCCAAGTGGATGAGTCAGACAGAAAAACCTGCCTGACAGAAGAGTAAGTCAAACCACAGCAGTTGCAAGTAATTTGTCCCAAATGTGAGCAGGGCAAAATCTAGAGCAGGAGGCTGGAGGCTGGTTTCCCAGCTCCACGCTCCAACCACTGCACTGCACTCTTTGCTGCTTTTTTAACCACAATTGAATATCACCCTTCAAAGGCATTTCTTGGTAGTAATAAATGAACCATCAAAACCTAAACAAAGAACCCAGCAGTTGAGATGATGCAACCTAACAAATAGAAATGACTAAGATTGCCTTGTCCTCTGCTTATTTCCAAAAGAATAAAGCCCAGGTCACTTATAAAGCCTTCCTCCTTCCCCTCTCCTTTACAGGCCCTTGGGAGTCACCCAGGAGACGGCACCACTTTCCTCTGCTTCCCCATTTTTAAAATATATTCATTCCAGTTTTCAAATTGCTATTTTGTAGTGCTAAATCTCTACCCACACTAATTTCTCCAGGTCAGAATCTGACCCTGATTTGAACAAAATCTGGAGTCAAATATTCACACCAGAATGCTTTTGCCTTGCTGCATGTCAGATGCCATCTCCCTGCAAATGTTTCACACACCTTGGAGTGCAGCTTGTGGAACTGATGAGGTGAAGAGCACTGCAGAGCAGCTCTGTGCTGGTAATCACAGGACTGAAGAAACACATACATCATCTGCCACATAGGTTGGCATTTCAAGTAAAAAACCTTCACAATGTGTAAGATGTTGGACAAATGATGGCCATATGCATGTTTGTCTCTGCGCAGATGTCTTTGCATTCTCAGCTAGGAAAAAGCTGAGGTAGGCTTTTTTTGCTGACAGTTTAATATTAGTGACACAGTTTATGTCCTCTGCAAAAACAATAATGGAGGATAAGGTGACATAATTTATTTGCAAATCGTTTGACATATGCAGGGCATTGTCCTTGCAATAATCACCATCAGTCTGTCAGTTTAAGACATGAACTGTGCCACTGCCATTTTATATCATTGTGTTAAGCTTTCACATGTAATTTTACAGATTTGTTCTTTGGAGAACACTGCAACACAAATCAAATTGTATTATGTTTAGTCATATGTTGTGCTGAGCACCTCCCTGCAATTAGGGGCGGGAGGAGATGAGGAGCAAACAAACAGTCCTAGATAAGAGGCAGCTGCTCAAAAGTTAGGATATTTCCTAGATACCATTACTCAACTTTCGTGGTCATTATTCAAGGCAAGAGGAATTATTTAAATTCATGCTAACATCAGTTGCTGGCTGCATGAATAAAGTGAGCACTGGAAAGTACCATACTGACAGATCAGTTTAAAACACCCTTGTCTGTTTTGTTTCTCCATAACAGTCAGGCACAACATTTGATTCTTATAAATAATGTGGGTTTTTTCTAAAGTAAATATACTGATTTCTTTTCAACTCACAAAAGACCCTTTCAAGACCAGGTAGGTGCCTGTAGTATTAACTCTGCTTTCCATAGACATGCAGAATGGTTCTGGAATAGCAATGAACTCAGCATTGTCTCTTTTATTCCAGGCAAATTAATTCCTGTGGTATAGTTTAATAAAGACCTAAAGTTGACCGCTTATTTTTAGTCTCTTTTTTTTAAAAAATTTGAACCGCAGATAAGTATGGGAGTCATTCACAGGTGTATTCAGTGCCAGATACCTTATATTAACTGTTTGAGAAATGTATTAGTATGTAAGTGTTTTAATTGGTAAAGGAGTCAGTAGGAAATACTGTAATATACATTCTGGAGTATCAGATTTCAGTGACTTTTTACTATATTTTGAATAGAGAAACATGATTTGTTTTCCCCTGGGAAAGTTCCCCACATTCAGTTGTCAGCAGAACAGAATCTTTCTGCTTCCAGTGAGCCCTTAAACTAGAAAGATTTATTGCACTTACACCCTTGAAAGAACATATCTTTTTCTTTGAAGGCAGCCATTATCACCATCCCATTTTATATCTTTTCTGATAAGTGCAGGCAGTAAAGCAGATAAACTCCTTGCATACCAATTAAAGACACATGCACACTAAGACGCTGTATACTGTCAGAGATGCTCAGAGTAATATTCTTCCTAGCACAGTAGATATATCTAAGGAGTTTGACTTTTATTATTCTCAGCTTTACACCTCTGACATTTCTAAAAACATGGAGGAAATTAATGAATTCTCACCCAAGACTCCATTGTCTAATCTTGCCCCAGTGCTCATGAATTATGGAAAATGACAGATCAGCTGATGACGTACAACAGGCTATTTTAATACTACCCTTTTTAACAAAGCCCAGGCCATGAAAGGCTCACCACTGAATTTCATGCAGTCACCTGACAAAATATTGGTGTCATGTTAATTGATACCTTAAATAACTGCCCTGCTTCCTTGCATCCAAGGTGTTGTGATCATTTTTATGCACAAAAGGTATGAAAGCCAGACCCCTGAACCTCAGGAAGCCTCTTTTTTTATTCTCAGATAGGACGCTGAAGTCCAGTCCTAACTCTTGGCAACCTGCCTTGGATTTTTCCATTTTGAGATCTCCACAGGCTAAACGAGGGTTCAGTAACATTTTAAGGTTCTTAAGCACAACCTCCTCCACCTACCTATGCAATTGCTGCCTCTTCTAGTGCCTTTTCCCAGGCAGAGAAAAGGCATTTGCTCATCCTGAATGGTGAGACCAAGAAGATTTGTATGAGAAGGCCCTCCCAGCTGAGATCGTTGCAGTGATCAGGCTGTAACAACTGAGAGCCGTATTATCAGCTGCAAGCCGGAGGGTTGTCTGACCGGTGATGTTTGACTGGGCAGTAAGAAGCCACGCTGTCCAGGAAGCCTTTGGCTAGGACATCTTCCACCCCCCTCTGTCCCAGTTAGCATGCAAATTCACTGGGGTAGGAGCCACTCCGCTGTGTTTCTTTCCAAAGAAATAAAAGCCCCTGAGCATTACCACAGGCAGGTGATGCCAGCAACGCCAGCTTGCTCGGAGGAGCTGTTGAGGCAGCTCTGCCGGGTGGGACAGCCGTCCAGCGAGGGGCTGCCCTGCTCTCCTCCCACAGCCGGGACCACTGCAAGCTCTGGGCTGCTCCCCAACCACCACATGCCCAAGGAGCCCCACACACTCAGCTCCTTTTTCCTTCTGCACTCCAATTTAAAAGAGCATATTTACTCACGACATTATTGTCGGGTGGAAAACGAGCTGTCTGCAGTATTATCTGTGAACTTATTTTTACCTCTCCAAGAATCTCTCCCAGGGTTTTCCCTGAAGTACAGCGTCTGAGCACGTCAATGACTTTCTTGTGCATGGTGGCTGATACCAGTTTTCTGTCAGGGTTCCCTTTAGATAAGAAACTATGGAAAGCAATACATCTCATTCAAAACATCTGAAAGAGCTGAAGATACAGAAAGCACTAATCAGTAATTAATACAAATAAAAGAAACAATCTTTCATGTAGGTGGTAATAATAACACTCTGGAGTTTGTTCTAATCCATCTTTTTGTCAAATGAAGCACCAGGGAATTTGTCTGCAACAATCAGAGCATTTTCAGAGTCTCTGCTTTGATTTGCAATATGGGGTTTAGTCCTGTGTTAACACAGGAGTCAGAATAAATAGTCAAAGGGAATGGTTTTACAACTGATAAGCTAGGCTTTAATATGCAGAGGAATTCTGCTATACTTTTATACCCAGTTACAAGTCAATTTTCCAAATTAAGCAGCCCCCTTTTAACTTTATATAGAAATTGCAAAGCATGACAATATCCCATTGCACAAATCCTGATAGCTCCCTTTCTTCCGTATTAAACCACTGAGAGTAGCTGGAATAAGGGGCTTCTACCCTTCCTCTCCAGCGAAACAGCATCTTCAAGAACATCAGACAATCCCCAAATCCTTTAAATAGCCCTGTATTCGTTATATTTAGTGACAATTACACAAGTGACTTCCTGACTGCAAATATGATTCATTACTCTGCAGCAGGAGTAATACCTCTAATAGACTATGCATTGAGTTGACCCAAAATAGCTGCTGAAGAATAGTTGTTCCTGAACTACTCCATGGATAGATTTTTAAAATTATTATAACCATATGTAAGAAGAACAGATTATCCTGCCATGTAATTATTTAGCACTACCCCTAAATCTTTATGTAAACTAAATTTCAAATGTGAACAACAATAAGCAATGTTTACTGAGGAGTTTTTAGGAACAATTTGTCTGGAACTTGCCGGGAGGTTATAAGCTCTATTTCAAATTAAATGACTTGCATCCAATGTTTAGTCACCCTTCAGCTCCACTATTATCATCACTCTTCAAGTTTAAAAATACCCCAAAAACGAAGAAGAGAAAAAGAGAAATATAAAAGTCATTTTTTCTTCTGAGCAAAGGGAGCAGAAATTGAGTATTTCCAACCCTGCTAGACCTGAGGACGCAGCTTCAGCTCCCTCCTCACTCTGGAACAACGGAGACAACTTAACCCCGCTGAGGACAGCACTACCCCAGGGCCTGCAAGCCCGTCTTTAATGGAATGGTGCTGCTCTGCTATTGATTTTGATGCCCACACAGTGCTGAGCATCAGGGTTCCACTGCATACACAAGTTAAGAAGCCTGGAAATGATCTCAGAAGATTGTCATGTGTCCACTCCCCTACCGCAGAGCCCTACACCATCAACACAGTCCTATTTTGCTTGTGCGCTATCACTGCCCTCCTAGGAAGGGATTGCTCACAGGCCTGCACCGAACATCTTCAGGTCATCCTCAGCGTTCAAAGCAGACCTCAGCACTGCTGTGTGCCACACTGGCTCCGTCTCGCTGACACAGGGCTCCTCAGCACATTCTTTTCTTAAATTCGCCACTGCAGAGCGAGGCAGGCGGCAGGGCTGCAGCTGCCCAGCTCGCGCGGGTGCCCCCTGCCAAGGGGACTTTTTGACACAGTCAGATCCATGCCCTCGCTCCCAGGGCAGGCAGAAAGTAAAGACTAGGGGAAAACTGGAGTCTCACCCCCTCCCTCTCATTGATGCCAACTGCAGTTTATCTGTGAACTTCAGAGAGGCCAGAATTTCATCTGCATTGTTCAGGATTTCTGCAGGCAAGGCAGCCAGGTACACTCAAGGGGAAATCCAACCCTGTCAGCTTTCAAAAGAAGCCACAGAAATACCCCATTGCCTTTACGTAGATGATACTAAACACATGTGCGGTAATCTTCTTTCAGCTCCTTTTTTATTCCTTTTTATAGCAGTTTCTCGGCACAACCTTCCAGACAACAGCTGCTGCCAAAGAGGAAGGCTGGGAGGCCTGAGCTGTGCTCAGTTTGAAATTATCCAGGTGGGTGCTCTCAGCTCAGCTTTAAAATTTTTATTATTTTTTCAGCTTCCTGTCCAAGTGTTGTGCCTGCTCCCTTGATTAGAGCAATGGCAATTTAAACTAAACCTCACAACATGCAATGGCTGATGCTACTGCTGAAAAAACTCACTGATGAGGTCTCAGAGTAATCCCAGTGTCCCAGCTTACTGTGCATCTCTCTGTTCTAGCCTGTAAAACAGAATTCTACAACGCTGGTATGTAATCTAAAAAACATCATAAGTAATAATTAAACATTAAATCAGATTAATTCCAGGCTTGTTTGCCCTTGATGATAATACTATTAATTCTCTAGAGGCGAAAGTAAGACAATCATGTGAAAACAAAGCACCAATAAAGTCCATAAAATGCAGAGGAAATATTCCAATATTAATTTTGTAATATGGAGTATTCATTTTGTAATATGGTGGTGACATAAAATATGCAGCAGCAACAAACAGAGGAAAGTTGATGGACTGCCAAAGCTGTTTCTCCTTAAAATGCACATTGCTCTGGAGCAGTTAAGCTTGGTGCTGAGACGAGACTGCCTACACAGGCATTTTCAAAGGGCTCTTTC
Source organism: Haliaeetus leucocephalus (assembly GCF_000737465.1). NCBI lineage: Eukaryota > Metazoa > Chordata > Aves > Accipitriformes > Accipitridae > Haliaeetus > Haliaeetus leucocephalus. The sequence goes on along the minus strand of NW_010972437.1, from coordinate 10,172,758 downwards.
AAGGCCGATGTGCCACTTTCAGCTCTGACATGGGATCAAAATTAAAGCTGGGGAATCACATGAAAACCCAGCCAGGCTGTGTGGGACAGCCTCAGAGAGGAGGGCTACAAGAGCTATACATGTGGTCTCACGAGGTTTTCCCATGCTCGCTGTCTTCATATCAAAAGTGCTCTGTTTATAGGCAGCAATCTGTTGGTGCCAGGCAGCGATGGCCGTGTGATAGATGGCTGTTGGCAAAATGAGCCCCTCCGTGGGTTATCACTGGCTCTAATTAAAGGAAGAGACAGGCTACCGAGTCGGGGTCCCTTTCATTGGAGCTGAGAGGACAGCAATCTCCACAAGAGCCACAAAGGAGGACAGATTCATTTGACTGATTGCATGATGTCTGAATTAATGGTCAGGAAAAGAGCTATTATTGTGCCCTTGCTGGTAAGCTGCTTCAGAAAGCTTTTGCTGCACTACCTGCTTGAGCGTGGAAGCAAAAGCAACGCACTCCTCAACACACAACCAGCAAGGCAGGAGCGTGGCTGATGCTGCGAGCCTTCCCTGGATCAATTTTACAAGGCTGAGTGTCTGATACATAATGAATGTTCAATAAGCTCAAATACAAATACTTTGCAAGGAGCAGGCTGTTAGTCAAACCAACGCTGCTCTAACTTTTAGAACAGTTTTTTTGTTTTATTGACAATGCGGGCGGCAGAGAGAAAGCAAAGCAGGGCATAGTATAAACCACAGCACCAAGCAACTTTGGCTCCTGGTCTTCTTTGAGTCTCCTGGTTTCTGGGGCTGGGAAAAACTCACTAATTAAATCCTTGTAACTAAGCTGGAGCTGCTGTGAGGAAAGGGGTGGGGAGTAATTGCTATCACAGTGCAATGGCCCAGCATGTGTTTGACAGGTGGGGAAACCTGGTTCAAGCCCTTCATGTTGGGGGACACATTTTTGGGGGGAGCTTAATTCTTAAGAAAACACTGTCATGCTATTCTTGGTGCATGTAAGAAATCTGGCTTCTCTCAGGATTTCAGTAACCTTACAAAACTGGAGCAAGTTCCCGAGCTAAAATGAAATTCACAAGCTGTAGCAGGCTTGCAGGCTGGAACAAACTTGCAAGCAACAACCTGCTTCCAACATCACATTTGAATGTAACGCTTACGTTGCTAAGCTCTTCAGGATCACAACAGACTTCTAGCTAAATGGAATTAACTTCGGACTAGAATCTGCTCTAGGTGGCTCACATAATTTCTCACCAGGTGATGCTGGATCAAGCTGTAGAGGTACTTCAGTGTGACCCTCTAATACATGTGACACTCATGAGTCTCACCCCACTCCAACTGCAGTGTCTAGGTTTGCTTCTGCGGCAAACTCTTCTTCTTTTGGGAGACCTCCACTAGTAAGTGAAAGTCTCAGAAAAGACAAAACTAAGGCAACAAAAATGACAAGCCAGCCTGGTCCTAGTTTCCGATTTGCTGCTTCTCTTTGGGAGCCAGTAGACAATTTGGATGTCAGTAAATGACAAACCTCCATTAAGCCACCTGGATGTGACCTCCCTGGGCCTTCAGCTCTAGCTGAGCACACTGCTGAATACCAGCACTAGTGTGTTGCCCCTGGAGGTGGTGTGGCACCGGAGCAGGTTATCCAGGGAGGCTGTCAAATCTTCATCTTTGGAGGTCTTGAGACTTGATGATACAAAGCCATGGCTGGCCTGACCTGCAGATGGCAATAGTCCTGATATGAGCAGGAGGCTGGACTAGAGACCCCAGTGGTCACCTCCTGCCAGCAGCTCTGTTGGTCCTTCTTTGCTTCAACTATCTGGAAATTTAGAAGGCAAACTTCTTGGTCATGCATCTCTTAAGAAATTCTCCCTCGGGTATACAGGCACTTCCACATTTTCCCAGGAAGAAACACAGCTACTTAGCCAACAAAAGAAACTCCTCATTGAGATCTTGTTTTCAGGAGTTCAGACAACAGCCTTTGTAAGTGGATACGTGAGAGCTGATACAGCCAAGTACTCTGAGGAACTTAATCATATCATATTTCTGTGTGATCAAGATAACCTATATTAAACTGTTAGCAGTCATTTAAATATTTAAAACAGTAGATCATACAAAGAAAAAGGAAAGATAAAGTTTAATCATGGGGGTCAGTTCTATGGAATATATCTGTGAAGTGGTATTTCTGGTTATTTGTGAGTGGAAAAGCATTTACTTACTAAATTGTTTCTCACTTATAGTCATCATAGGCTTAGGACTCAGTGATTTCTATGGCCAAAAACATTAGATAATCTGTCCGACCATGTAACGTGCAGAGAATCTCAACTGCCAAACTTTTTCTCAAGCCCATGGGATACATCTTGCTGTTATGGATCATTGCAATTGCAGAAATGGTTTCTCTGTATATAACTTTAAAGTAACTTCTTTGTTTATATTTAAGGGAATGCAAGTAAACTTGATTGAGGTACTCCTTGGATATCTATTCATATTTGGCAAAACATTCAAAGTACTCTTTTTAAAATTCCCTTTAACTTCCATGAAGTTACTCACACACTATAGTGCTCTGCTAGTTGAAGATGATACATACACACAACTCTGAGTACTATTTATACAGGATTAAACCATAAACAGTATGATATCATGTCCTTCAGTTTTGGGAATACAAATTAAAAATCCTCGAATTATTGTAACAAATAAATTTCTTTATTAAAATATATACTTTTCTAAATAATTTATAGCTTGTCTAAAATGCAGCTACACCACAGGGTCTGGGCCCCATGGCCACTGTGCAGGAGACGCTTGCTTGCATCCTGGAGATGATGCTTTTGCCAAGACACAAGCTCTGTGAGTGACTAGTGGAGTGGCATCTGCAGAGATTGCATTACTAAATACTACTGAAGCTCTAAGCTCATACAAACTGAATTTCTTTACTGGTTTACTGTGGAGGGTTTTTTTTTTTTACCTTGCTTTTATTGGAGACTTTGCTGAGTGTGGTCGATTTTTTCACAAGAATAGGAACAGACAGAGTAGCAGAACGAGTATCCTGACAACTTTCCTGTGAGAATGCACAGAAAAGTTTTCCAGCATTTTAACAGCAACAAACCAACCTATTTTTCACTCAACTTGTTATCAGAAATGGCTAAGCATTTTTATTTGATTAAGAAAATAATTTAGAGCCACAGCAAATCTCAGCTGTTCTGATTAAGATTTTAGAGAACAATAAATAATTCAATCCACGGTCTTATAATTATGAATGTGAGGTCATTTTAACCATGCCAAGACCTATATGAGAAAAGCAGAAATAAGATGATATATCTTTCTGTGTATTAGAAACAGTATCAAAATGCTTTAATTTCACTACACTCGTTTCTGAAATTTCCCTTCTTACGAACTTCCTGAAAGATCCCAGAATTATTTAACAAATTAGGAAATATTTAATAAGAAACTTTCTCTGTTTTTATAGTGTGCCTTTACTGAGACTTACAGAGCACTCCTCAGATACTTATTCATGAGCTAAAGTTATCCAAATCAGCTTAAGGATAGTATGTGTGTACATGCATGTTTGTACACAGACTCAGTCAATATATGAGGAGTTTACACTGCTGTAATAAGCTGAAATAGCAAGAAGAAAACACAATGAACAATACTTCAGAAGAAAGAGGTAAATAGGGAAGAATTACATCAATGTAATGTGCTACAAAAGGTATTTTGCCATTATTCACTTAGTGCTGATTCATTCTCATTAAATGGTAAAATCAGCTTTGACATCACTACTCAACACCAGTGTGGCATTACAGCTAAATGCTACTTTACCAGTAATCTGTTATTATAAAATGAACTTTTATATTGGAATATTTGAATATTTATATTGGAATAAGTGCATATTGATTTGGCTCTTCCATGAACACAAATGCCTTCCTAGCAAGCAGGGGCACCATGTTACAGGGAAGAAATATTTAAAACTATTAATTTACAGCATTTATTTTAGTGGCTTCTGGAAAAAAAAAATGCGTATTTAAACTGTCAGCATTAGGACATGGAATTTACTTTCTCTGTGCCAATTTAAAAGTCTTTTTTTCCCTTTTTTTATATGTCATGGCTCCAGGGCTCTTCACAGTGGGGCTCTGCAGAGTCAGAAAGAAATCATCATTTGCAGTCAGCATATTCAGAGGTCTTATTCCTATTAACTCTGGCTTAAGAACAAAGTCCAGCTCCAGAGCTGCATTTTGATCATCTTCCTCTTTCAGCTGGTGCTCCAAGACCATCTGAGACTCCCTGTAGTCACAGTATACTCCTTGATTTAGACTGCTAATTTTCATAATGATACAGAGCAGGTGCTGACCCTCCTTTCATTCCCAGACACCCTTAATACACGCTCCCCTGGCTACAAAAAATTTTGTGCATACTTTAAAGCAATCTGGGGGTGATTTATTCAGTGCACCTGCATGAGGCTTGAGGGAACATACTGCACCACCCATCGCCTCCCAGGCGCATGCATTCCCTCTCAGGCTTCGTGGTCATGACCCTGCCTCCTTCTCCCTCAGCCCTGCATTGCATATCTGAAATGTTTAGCAGAGAAACATGTCCAAAGGGTGTTGTTTAAGCAGTGGGGAGATGCGGCCAGGACGTGTGTGTTGGGTCTGGTGAAATCTGCTGCCGTTTGCGTTGGCTGTCCCCTTGGTGTGCTTTCCTGGCCTGGGCACTATGCAGAGAGGGAGTGAAAGTGCCTTATGACTTTCACAGGCCATCAGAAGATAGATACTGTGATATGTCTTCAGGGAGGAGGGATGAAAGTGGCAGCTTTGGGGAGAAGCAGGAATATGGCAGTCATTATGGTTCCCTGAAATGAAAGCTGCTCTTTCCATGATACCTTCAAAAAAGTAGAAGTGCCTTGGAAATATTACAGGTCCTGCATGTGGCTCTTAGTGCAGTCTGTCTTTCCTTCATTAGGACTTTTGTCTGTTTGGATGAGTCAGAGAGGAAGTCCCCTTGAGTTACACAGCAAGCCAGATAAATTGAGAGACCGATGGTCTCCCTGTACAGATAGCACTACAGCTAATGTACACATGCACAAGGTCAGTGCTCCAACAAAGGAAGCTAGCAGATTTGTCAAGTCTTCCTCGGTCACCCTGTTTGAGGATTAATCATATCAATGTTTGCTCCACGAGTCTGTGTGCACTTCAGGCACTGCTCTCTCCTCCAACTCTTTAAACAAGGAAACACTTCTTTCCTAGGATTCAGAGGTCAAGTTTGGTCCCCTTTTGACACTTCAAATCCTTTCAATTTGCCTGCCGCTGCTAAGCTAAATGGTGGCGTGAGGTAATTTATTTGGGATCAGGGTTAAAGCGTTAATGAGAACACCACATTTCTCTGAGGCTCAGCATAACTGAGAGCAGCATTCTCAGCTGAGAGAAAGAAAAGAAGAAATCCTCAGCACATACTGGAGCCAAGAAGCATATGGAGCCATTTTAGTCCATGGTTGCATAGCTTCTTCTCAGGTTTCAATGAAGTAAATCTGAAGGGCAGTTTGAATCTTAATATACGTGCAGGAAGTCCATGCGTTCAGGATTACTATAAAAGTAGGCTAATTGGAGCCCTTCTCCAGTGAGGTGCTGAGAGCCTTCAGCTCCACTTGGAGTTAAGAGGACCAGTATGTTTAGCACCTTGAAGGATTAGGCTTCTAAATGTTCCTACCACTGATAGCACATTTGCTGGGAGGATTGATTTGACAAGGGTAGTGATGTATGGCCATTAAATTGTTTGCAGATTTGACCTATCTGTCCATAATAAGAAATAATACCTGAAGTGCCATAACTCTGTCAAACATTTCAAAGGAATACTTGTTTAAAGATCGAATGCATTATGTAATCTCATAATGTCAGATTAGGACATAAAACTATGGAACATGACACAGAGCAGCATTACAAGGCATGCTGTGTCAGAAATTTTATAAACAATTTCTTCTGGACCTCTCACATGTTATCAGTTTGAGTAGTGACTATGATGCATTTCAAATTTCTTCTGGCAGCTAGAGCCAAAATGACGTGGCAAAAAAGTGACTGGAAATATCATCCAGGGGCTCTTGAAAAAGAATTTTTCCATAGCAAAAGAGTACAGACCTGCAGATTTTGTCCTGGTGTGAGGGAACCTATGGGGAGAATGGGAAAGAGAAAGGAGAGCAGAACGATCAAGATAAGGAAAGTAAGAGAGCCTAGTCCTGTGTGTCATTAAACTGAACCGCAGTTCTCAGTTAACAGCCCCAAAATAATTAATAACAAAGTAAGTTAAAAAAATCTGTTACCTAGAGCCAGCACACAGGCTTAGTGTTACCCAATGTTTATGCCCATGATTTCATAAGCATCATTTTTCTCCATATGGATTTATTTTTATTACATGTTATTTGTCTGAGTACGAGGCTACCTAGGCAAGATAAATATCTTTTACCTTGGAAGGATCTATCTGATTTCTTTTAAGTATAAAGCACTTTTGAATTTTGGGAAATAGAAAAGCAAAATAAATTCCCACAAACTAAATCTAAAATCAAGACAGGTATAAAAAACCAGAGCTGAGAAGAGAAAAGGAAATAAACCAGCAGTGAAATAAACAGTGATCATTTTTTATGAGACTCATAATAAAGAAAAATTATTTTAACTTTCCTTAAGTGACAACTAGTGGAAAAATAGGAAGCAGCTAAAAAAATAGCATTGAGCATGCTAGGCTGGTGAACATCCGCTGGAGTTGCCTTTTCTGCGATTTTCCTTTTATGCTTAATCTTCATCATTTTTATGACCTTATTCAATTCAAAGTATGTATAAATGTATATATGTCTATAAAAGTGTATATAAATGTCATATGCAGCATTTTTGTGAATTTAAATTTAATCAAGCAGAAGCATACGTTGGGCCCCTTCAGCAACATCTGCCTTGGCCAGCGCAGAATAACAGAGCCCAGGAATCAGTGCTGTGATTGCAAAGGTCATGATATTCACTCCCACGTCCCATCTCCACCAACCTGCACCACTGGCAACAGAAGGGGTTAAAATGAAGCTACACCAGGGTAGGGAGCAGCTCCCACTGAGCTCCTGTTTTCCCTCTGCAAAGCAGTGTGTGGCAAAGGGACTGCAGCTCTGCAAAAGATCTCAGGAGTTGAGAGTTCAGGCCTGTCAAAGCAGCACTAATGCTCTTTGGGATGTGCGACCCCTTCTCGGAGGAGCCTGGAGTGCAGCAGGGAAGTGGCGCTCCAGATACTGCCTCTCTGACCTTGCCATGTGTCGTGGTTTAACCCCAGCCAGCAACTAAGCATCATGCAGCCGCTCACTCACTTCCCCCCACTCAGTGTGATGGGGGAGAGAATTGGGGAAAAAAAGTAAAACTTGTGGATTGAGATAAAGACAGTTTAATAGGACAGAAAGGAAGAAAATAATAATGATAATAATAGAATGACAATAATAAAAGAATTGGAATATACAAAACAAGTGATGCACAATGCAATTGCTCACCACTCGCCAACAGATGCCCAGTCAGATTCTGAGCAGCCAACCGCGCCCCCCCCCCCCCGGCCAACTCCCCCCAGTTTATATACTGGCCATGACATCACATGGTATGGAATATCCCTTTGGCCAGTTTGGCTCAGCTGCCCTGGCTGTGTCCCCTCCCAACTTCTTGTGCCCCTCCAGCCTTCTCGCTGGCTGGGCATGAGATGCTGAAAAATCCTTGACTTTTAGTCTAAACGCTACTTAGCAACAACTGAAAACATCAGTGAGTTATCAGCATTCTTCTCATACTAAATCCAAAACATAACACTATACCAGCTACTAGAAAGAAAATGAACTCTATCCCAGCCAAAACCAGGACACTGTGATGCTGTGCCTTGGGAAAAGGGTGACAGAAGAAGGATGCCAAGATACGACTCTGGCAGGGACCAGCTGAGCAGACTCCGGGTTTTTGTCTTGCTTGCCTTGGCACAGCGAGTGCCAAGCTGGTCCTGCACCCCAGGAGCCAGAGTTTTAGGGAGAAACATGCAAGTGCTGCTCTGCTTGGCACAGCGGATTTCGAATGAGTTTGTCTCCCTCTGTGAGCCATGTGGACACACGCAGCATGGGTACACATCACACATGACGAGTGGAAGAGCCAGGAGCTCTCTGTGCTTCTCTACTCTCAGCAAGAGTTTTGCCCCTTGGCTGCCCCTGCCCCAGCAGGCTGTCAAGCCCGCACCCTTGCTCTTTGCACAGGTAGCATCTTGCAGGCTGAACTTTGCTTCTGCCCCAGGACAAACTGCAGGCAGCTTCTCCTGAAACGGCAAGCAGGCTACAAGCCTGGGATCCGCACTTCTCCCAAGGGACAGGTGATCCCTTCCACCTTTCCCTGTCTGCATCTCTCCGTGCAGGAATCGTGCAAAGCAGGGCTGTTGGGAAGCTGGGACCGAACGATGCTGAGCAGCATTAGCCTTGGTAGCAACCCCTGCAGGATGTACCACCCAGCAGAAACATCGGTGCTCAGTGACGACTCCCCATGGATGGCTGCTCTCTGAAACCTGTCAGTTCGCCAGCACCTCCACATTAGCGGAGGCTAACTGGGTCAGTATTACATTGCTTTAGATGTAATAACGCTTTGTTCCCTCCTTTTTCTTGCTAATAAGTAGCTGCTTCCTTACATCCCTTCTGGTCAGCCCTGTCTGTCAAACGACATGTCTGTCAAAATACACATTATTAAAAAATGGACCTGTTGCAAGCTCTGTGAGGCGGGGGGATGGGTTCATGTATCATATCACTCTTCCCTTCCATACATCTCAATTTCCTGCTTTCTGCATGATTAATGCACATTTGCTTCCCTCTACATAAAGTAGACAGCAAAGAATGAATTATGCTGCTTCATTACATTAACTGGTAACATGTCTTTCCATACCTATATATGCTAATCACTGCTTTCTTGTGCCTTATGTTTGTAAATTAACTAGATAGAAAGAGTAAATACAGAATAATGGCATGTTATGCTCCTCTAATGTAACAGAAATCAAAAAGGGGGACAAGAAGGTGTTTCTCCTACTACAGAGTTAGTTTAGTAGGTTTTCATAGTTTTAAAGTCATCACGGTTCTTGTAACACGTACATTTGATCTTTGATGTTGAGCTTTAGTACTTTTTACTAAATTCAAGAAATAGAAGATAGACCTTTTCTGCAATTGATAGAAAATGGATACATGTGCCTGAAAATAACTAACATACACATTAGAAACTTAGGCTACAAGATATTGTTCACATATGGAGTGGTTAATCTCTGCCTAAATTTAATACTAAATAAAACAAGCCAATATTGGCACTCTCAGACAAACTCCAGTATTGCATCTGGAAATAACAATATTATGCAGACTTGAATACATTAGTAGCTTGAAAACAGAGAGCAATAGCAGATGCTATAAAATACACAGAATCAATCCTGCTTGGACATTTATTGCATTAATACTATTTTCAATTTATTTAGCAGCAAAGTGCTTTTATTACTGACTACTGACTACCTATGAGTGAGAATGTGTGTGGGTGGGGGTGCTGTACTCACAAACATGTGCATGTTAGCCGCTCTGCCTGGCATAAACAATCCCTAAGAGGACAGCAATAAAATGTTTTAACAACACACAGCAGCATCATACAATATGCCATGAAGACACAACACAAGAGAATACTTATGCCACAGATCCAGTTGTAGTTTAGATACAGGGGATAAAACATTATTAACCAAACAGAATTTGATTAGAAAATTAGGACTATCAGTTTATCCTTGAGAAATGCCATGGGGTCTTTAACTAGAAGTAAGAAACCAGCTGTTGGTTGTTGTTTGCCTTTTTTTCCTCCTTTTACCTCACAGAGCCTCCAGAAGCTTATGCAGAAAGAAAATCAATTAAATAAAAATGGACAATGATGAAGAAGTCAAGAGAGCAATTTTAAAATCAATACATTGCTTCAAAAGAAGCTCACAAGGTTGTTGCAGAATATGGAACAGAAGCCTGACATAACAAGCAGACATAACGTTAAGAAGCAAAGGAAGATCCTACAATACTTTCATATTTATCAGAAAGGATGGCATGGAAAGATTTGTAGTAACCCAAGGTCGTGCTAGTATAAGCACATGAAACCAATCCTCTGTTGCCTATCCTGACTCCTAGAGGATAGCTAGTGAAGTTTCAGACACTAGGCCATGTCTTTCAGTGAACAATGTTTGGGTTTGAGGAACACAAAACTTCAAGAGTCAGCCAAGAATGAGCTTTCATAGTAGCAAACATCAGCACAAATATCACCAACTTCTGCTCTAAGTACAAGACATAATTCTTCAATTTTCAAATAAACACATGCCATAGACTTCTAAAAAAAGCAACAATTAAACAATAAAACTCTGCCAAAGCAAAATGTTCCATTATGCATGCAATTTTCTCCCCAAGGAGAGGACTGAAGAAAGAACAAACCACATGTGAAATCTTAGTCATGTTGTTTGACGCACTTTTGGGTGGTTCTCAAATAGCGTGGTAAGGACAGTGCGAGGACTAGTGGAGAAATCAAGGAAAAAAAATACCAACAAACAAATGAACTTCGTCTTAATGCTTGCTTACAAGCTGATGTAGGCAACTTTATGAAGCCATCAGAGATAAAAGTCACCTAAACTGTCATAAAGTATGGTGATCTCGAACTATTTCACAGAAAGCATGATTGGCAGAAAAGGGTCTTAAAATAGTGAATAGTGAATTGCTAGTTCATTGTGTTTTAAAGCTGCTTTTATAATTGCAAACTGTAAAACTCAGCCCAGAAACTTTCTTGACCTCTTAAGGCAGAATTAAATATGACTCAAGTAGTCAGGCAGAGTACTGAGTCAAAAAATTCTTAGCCATATTCATTTTTCACTTCAAAACCATTTCTGTTTTATTGCAAGTTCATGATTCCGAAAACATAGTTCAAAAAGATGACTTTAAAGAAACTCCTTTTTTTGTGTGCAAAACATCTGTGTAGTGATATACCATGACGAGCAGGAGGCATGCAAATACAACTCAGAGCAACTGGCACTTCTGTCAGCACTGAAAACACTGATGTCATTTAGTATTTGTGGTAAGCCCCAAATATTCCTCTTGCAGCAGAACATTTGTTGTCTTCTTCCTATGGAATTTCTGAGCTGGAATCAGGTCCAGCTATATCGTATTCTATTTTTGACCTTACACAAGGTTTTTTTTTTTTAATTCTTCAGTATCAAATACACACAAGTTCACATCTGAACTTGAATGTATGGAAGTCCTACCTCTCCCTGAAAACAGACTTGTTGGCTTTTCTTTCAGCTGTTATTATTTGCAGGTTTCTCATCCATGTTCACGTTGATGAAACAAAACAATGTTATTATGTCTTCCCTTCAACCAATACAGTATTTTCACTGATTTTAGTCACAAAACATTTGTCATGAGACTTTTTTATTAAATTCTTATATGTCTGTAAGGTGTGCTTATAGATCATTAACACTGAATCTTTAATACTGTCACAATGCTTTTAGAAGTTGACATCACCAGCATCATGTATTTTTCCATAGGTATTGGCCAAATTCTGTAGTCATGGCAGAGAGAGCATCAGTGATGCTGCACCTCTAGCTCTGCTGTGGTTAATATCCTAGGATCCTCAGGGATTATAATAATAAAAGCAGTGGCAGTGGATGAAGGACAAATCTACTGTCTGTTTTCTGTCACTGCTACCCTGAGGTCAAGGTACTGTTCAGGTCTGTGCTGGTTGCCTCTGGACCAGGAAAAGCTGGTATAAGAACAAAAACTGGAAAACTGGGGGAAAAAAATTGAGTGGTGTATGTGAGATGCCTGTCTTGTGTTCAGAGGAGGTATATGCTGCTGGCTAGGTATCAGTGAGTGCGTTAAACTGGCATCATCACTACTAGGAAAACTTAAAGACACACCTGATTTCCTGCACGGCAGCCGCACACTGAACATTAACTTACTACTGCTGCTGCTCGTAAGAGCATACAGGGCTCATGGTCACAGCCAGTGCTGCTGCCCTGCACACCTCTCCTCCTTGCATTCTGCACAGAGATCCACACTGCTTCCTTTGGGGACATAGTAAAGGATAATCAAGCAGCTAATTTGTCATACACTGCCTGTTTTGAAATATAGACTAGTAGCACGGGGACCATGCCATATGAAGCCCCAAGAGAGTACCTGCAAAGACTGTGTCTCTGCTTTGAAGAGCTAACCATCCGGGAAAAAATGGTCTCACAGTCCTGGAGATCAAGCAAAATACAAAACTTACAGAACACACCAGGTTGCGATTTATCTCTACACATCAGCTCTGCTTTATAACCCAAAGTCATTGTAACCTACCAAAGGCCCTGTTCTAGCAATGAGCTCTGCCACATTGAGCCCGTAGACATATGCGAGGCAAGGCTGGGGCCATAAGTTTGTCCATAAATTTGATAGGTATCACACATTTGGGAATATAATTATTATATCAGATACAACTTCATAAGGTACTGGAAGTCTTTGCTGGCTGCTTGTCAGCTGAAGTCCTGTCAGGACTTAAGTTCACCACACTAAATCTCCCCAAATATTTTCTATAAAATATACTGCTGTTTGGAGTTAATTTTGTGTAAATTCCTCTTTTTTTTAAGCTGCTGTCTGATTTATCAGGAATGAACATCAGATCTGATGATCGTGATCTGTTCATGCCAGCAATGGTGTCTGGGATCAGCAAACCGACACTAGCAGAAACACACAGAATTTAAAAAAGAAAAAAATCCCCAAAGACAAAATAAGTGTTACATTTCAACATTTACATTTCAACATATACGTTTTAGCTATTTGAAACTAATATTCCCCGGCCCTTTGCAGATTCATCTGTGACTTGTATATAGGAAACCTGGAAAATCAACAAAAGGAACCAGAACAAATTAATAATCCCCTCCTTCAGCAAATTAAACTTCACTCTGCTAAATTAGTTGACCTTCAAAGTTTGCCTCAGGGGAATTATGTAAGATTGGAGGGTTTATCTGAAGAAACAAAGATGAAAAAGGGGATGAAGAATGTGAGGTGGCTAGTGGAGTGGATGGGCCCAGCAAGGTTTGTTTAGTTACCTTAAAAAAAAGTTCATCGAAAGGGGAACTACCACCACCTCTGCATAAAGGCAGATTTTGTCATGACTTATTATTTACTCAAAGGGACTTATTTACCTCAGTAAGAATGTGTGTAGAGAGGAGAAGGAAATATTCTTCACAACTCAGCACAAAGTGTGCTGCACCAGCTCGGACAGGGAAGCAAAAGAGAAGGCAGTACAGAAAGATGCTGTTTTTTTCAAGACAGTCTAAGTTGAGGTAGAGTGAGAGTGTTACTCGGCTAACACAAGCGGTCTTCAGAGTGGACGTTATTTCAAATCACCCCAGACACGTGAACTGAGATGACATGGATGTCTAAGAACTGCAGCTCAGCTCCAGAGCATCTTCCTCTGGTATTTCAAACACACCGGGTTTCTGTCGCAATGAACTCTTACAGCTGAACATCTAATAAGAAAAGAACTAGAACAAGTAGAAAAGACAAATGATCGTGTGGCTGCTTTAAAAAGAATTCTTGTTAAACATGGACTGTTAACTCTCATGCTGGAGTTTGCCTGCTCCTGCAGACTTACAGTCTTATCCCCTTACCAGAAGGGATTCAGTGCCATGCCATACAGACTCTTCTGGGACAAACATGTATTTTTGTTTATTTTGTAGGTTTTATTAATGGTGGTTATTGCTACACAGTTTTCTAAAATCTGTGATATGGGCTACCCGTATGATGGTTAATGATGATAATTGTATGAGTAGACAGAGGTACATTAAAAAGACTCCCACTATTTCTCAAACTATGAAAGTATATAGTTAGTCCTGACTATTAGGAAGACTCTGACACATCTTCTTGATACAGCTGTAACTTTGGTAACTGTTACAGGCAGATTCTCACTAGTATGGTTCTTGCAAAAGGTGATCTGACTGATATCTGAAAACACTTACATGCCAGTTGCATTGATGGAGAGCAGGAAGTGTAACCTTTGACCAGAGAAGTAATAACAGCGTAAGCTTTTCTAAAAACAAAACCTAGAGGAATTAGTGTCCAGTATCAGTCACAAAGTGCATTTAGGGCTCTCTATAAATCTTGCTGAGGCATTTAATGAAATGGTCATCTTCCTGTGTAATTTGAAACGGATGTAAGAGTTTTGCACTGACAATGAGGATGTTTAAACTCCCAGAGGACTAGGGCTAGAACCAAAAGAGCGTATGACACTGAGGGGTGGGGGCTATCATGGGCTCTGACCTGGTATCTCGAACCCATATGCGGGACTTTCATGTCTGGAAGAGCAAATGAGAACCAGCCACCTCCAAATGGGATCTCCAGCATCAGTATGCTGAGTAGGGGCCACCTATCTCCAATCACTGGGAAACACTGAGGAGACCAGGCTTATGTGGTCTTTTTTAAAAAAATACATAGGTGTTTCCATTTTGTGTGTCCTTTTGTTTTTAACACTCCCCACATATATCACAGTTCATGGGTCAGAAGATTTTCCTGGCATGTGGAAAGTTTAGATTCAGTTCCCTCTACCCCTTCCTCACCTGACTGACTCAAAATCTATCATCTGCTCCATTTCCAACAGAGTCTCTCTAAGGACCATCAGAGAAGGACTCCATTGTAACAAAGCTGAGGTATCCTCACTGGCTACTACAGTGAATGGGAGTGGCTGGTCTTTTTTTTCTGCTCTACATACTGGTACCAGGCATCACATATCTCACAAAAACTTGAGTTTGCCGGCTCAAGTCCATAAATATTAGTAAATAAGGGATGGACCAACAAACACATTGTAAGTTGGCTTCCATTAACTAATTAAAGGTGGCTTATTCTAATAATGTGTTTGATGTCAGCTAGGTTGTTTCTTTCTTCATTTGAGGAAGATTAATGGGCCTATTTTCTACCTAACTTTCATCATGATAGTCAATTTTCATTGTGATTTTCTATTTAATGTACTTTTATCATGATTTTTTAATCATCATATCTGAGCTCCCCTAATGTGAAGCTTTTTTATGACCTTGCCAAAAATTTCTTTCTGATGTCAGAACCCCTGTGTGAGCAGGTGTTACATGCTTTGGCAGTGATAGAATTATTCTTTCATAGTCTACAGAAGCTCTTAAGCTGCCTTCATCCCCATAGCATCTAAACTCCATTGAGTAGCACATTAACTGACAAGACTAACATCCATCATCTTTGCTTCATTCTCCTCTCTTGAGGAAGTGTGTATGTAGGGGAGCGTATGGTTTGGGTGGGGTTTCCACTGTGTTTTATTTTTAAATGTCCATGCTGCTAGGTGTGTGTCTCAGAAAAATTCTCCCCTCACATGGAGCAGATGCTGCAGAGAAGTTTCTAAAGGTCTTTCACTCCTGCCATTAATTACGCTTGTGTCTCCAGTCAGTCTCTATCTTGTCCAGAAATGAGATTTATCATGACAAATGATCTAGTCCAAGTGTTGAAAAAAGAGATCCTTTATTAAAGCATTTTATACTGATGAAGTCTTTTGCATCTATAGTAGAAAGAGCTTTCCAAACTAAGGACTTTTTTGTATGGTCTCCCCAGTATGCAGTAACCCTGGTAGCTAGAACTATTACTCCTTACATATCTAGCTAGCAATAAAAAGACATTCAGTTGAAGTTTTGCCAGTGAGTAGAAGTTTGCTATTAAAGACCATCCTTAACTTTATAGTTTACTTGTTTTACTCATTCAGCTTGATATTCTAGGAACATCTCCAAGCTAAGGGAATCCTAATACTGACGATAATGGAGTATTCTAGTGCAAGGGTACTTAACCTTGGAGAGTTGGACAGTCATTCTGTTATTAAGAGGTGTCATGAAAACAAAATATAATTGCAGATTAATGTCTTGGCAGTGTTACTGTGTTAACATCAAAACACTGTAGAGGTGCCACTCCCTCACCACACTTTAAAGATGGATTAGGAAAGCAGTATTACTATCCATCCAGGACATGATTATCCTGTGATTGCATCCCTTCACCTCACTCACGGCCTTACTTCTGTGGCGCTCCTTCTCAGCCTTGGCTCACTGCCACTCCTCTTCAGGGAGAAGAGCTGCCAAGTCCTCTGGCACCATCGGTTACCCTTGTAGCAAGACACAGCATCAGAGTAAGCAGGAAACAGACCCACTTCAGCATGCCATTAAATATGTAGATGATAAAATGCTCCTGGACAGCAGGAGTTCTCACCTAATCTAATATGGCCAGTGTTAGTCACCATCCAGTGAAATACCAACTCATATGACTTCATTACCAGTTGTGGTGAATTTATAAAGCTTCAGTTCTCAAACTCCGGTGATTTCTTGAAGAACATAGATAATGTTTTACATTATTTTTCAGCCCCATGAAAACAGGATTCAAGTATATAAGGCATCAAAAACATATAAAGAGAACCCAAAATACATTACTTTAAAGAAAATGTCATTGTCTGGGGAGGGCTAGAGTTGTGATTTTTGACCTCTCAGGTTTGATACTGCTGATGTTGCCAAGTATGAAATAGCCCTTACTGACAGATCTATAAGGAAAACTTGAACTCTGTGAAATTGCCGTACCTCCCAGTTTTCCCTGCTTTGTTTTGAGCAGGTCAGTTTTCCTCTTCCTATTTCACAAGAAATCCCCGTTAATTATTCCCCTTACTCTTGCCACAAAGCCACTTACACCATTTCCTGTTGGATTTCACCCCCCACCTCCTGTGCAATTAGGAAAGAAGTTTTTATTCATGCGCCGGTTTCTTCCCACTACTGCTGTTGTGCTCTCTCCCCATCTCTCACAGCTCCTTCCCTTTCTTCTGCTGTCTGATTTTTCTCCATCCCCTCACTCTCGACGTTAGCCCTCCTCCGACACCTTCTGTGCTCCCCCATCACACTCCTCCATTTTGTCTCCCTGTCAGCCCAGCAGCAGAAATCAAACTGACTAGCGTCCCTGTCCCTCGCTGGTATTTCAGAGCTCCGGAGCTCCGGAGCCAGATCAATTTTGCGGTGCTGCTAGCAGAGGCAGGGGAGAGGTAGGACACAGCCGCCAAAGGGGAGGGAGCGCGGAGGCGGCACAAAGGGCGCAGCGAGGAGGCAGGCAGAGCGAGGCTGCACGGCAAGGGGAACGCGGCTCCAACATGAAGGGAGACACGCAGCTCCATCCGTCGATCACCATGCCGCGTCTCCCCTCTGCAAAGGCTGTGAGCAAGAGGCAAGCGAGTGCTGCAAGGGGACACGTGCGGCTGAAATGCCTACGTGCCTGTGCAGACTGCACAGGCAAGTCTCCGTGAATTCTTGTGGAGAGCAGGTAACAACTTTGGGATGTTCCCCAGAGAGGACTTCTGGAAGGAACTCCTACATACGCTCCGCTACATACACACTTCCTTCAAGAGAGGAGAATGAAGTAAAGATGACGGATGTTAGTCTTGTCAGTTAATGTGCTACTCAATGGAGTTTAGATGCTATGGGGATGAAGGCAGCTTAAGAGCTTCTATGGACTATGAAAGAATAATTCTATCACTGCCAAACGCGGGATTGTTTCAAGGCCTGATCAACATTTCAGCTCCACAAAATGCAAACTGCTCTCAGGTCTGGGGAGTGCACAGTGGCCGATTCCTTTGTCGGTGAACACAGTATCTAACTCGCTACTTTGCAAATGTTAGGATAACCTGAAGATGAAAGGAACAATGTACACTACATCTACGGTCTTGTAACAAGCATTTGGCACCAGAGAAACCATTAAAAAAGCCATGACTTTCCTGTGGGCAACTACTTACTAGAAGTTCGACATAACCTTTGTATATTACTGACCCGACAATTCAAAGAAAACAAAGGAAGAAGTGCTTTTAACTTCCCATGAACTGTGATGGTGGAGCTCGCTGTTACCCTCCTGTGTTCTGGGCCTCTTCTAGTAGGGTCCGTTCACTCTGGCCCTGGGGATCACTGCCATGGGTGTTACTTCCAATACTTCCCCTTTCTTTTTGTAAAGAGATCATATTATGCTGAACAGCCTTGGTATGCAGCAGCAAAAATATACATTCCTGAGAACGAATGTCTTGTATCCCACTGTGGAGAATACTGACTGGATATTTCACTGGCATGAAAACCCTATACTGTAGCTTACCATATCAAAGGCCATGCACCCCATACATCCCACAGTCTGTTGTCAGTTTGTATACTGACTCATTGACATCAATCTCTGTATTGTTTCAACCCCATTCAGTATGATGCTGAGCTGTCATTCACAACCACACACAGTCTTACCATCACCCCTTATTCAAGTAACCTGCCTACTGGACCACTATAGCAAAGACACATCAGGAAAAAGATCTGGAAAATGAAAATGAGTCAGAGGAGGTAACCAAATGCTTCCATTTATATCTTCATTCCACTAGATGTACACAAAACTGAAACACGGCGGCCTTAATAAAGAGGAAGGGAAATGCCTTCTGGCCAATACCAAACTAATCTGTAGCTCTTGCTGTCACAGGAGTCAGACAGTAAATTCCATGATAATTCTGAATAGGAGGTGCCGGGAAAATTTGCATTCAATAAGTTATGATATATATTCAGGTTACATATTGTTTTCAGTGGAATTCTCTGTCCTCATGTAGTCTGTAGGGAATCCAACCAGTAAAACATCAGACTTGACTATTCATATAGGCCAATCCTAGCAAATAACCTAAGCTCCTCTTAAACCAGTTTTGAGCTTCAAGGTTGCTTGGGCAGGCTTTCTGGAGACCAGCACACAACCATTGCGGCCAAGATCAGTCAACTTTTATATGAGTAATCCTTCAGAACTGAACCCTGGAATGAGCAAGACAACCTGTTACAGTGCTTCTGGAGCAGTATGGAAAGGAAAAACTACAGATCCCTTTAGATATTTCCATGCATTTCTAAATAGGAAACAGTCCCTCCTACCTGGAAAGACTGCAAGAACCAGGAGGACTTAACACAAGTCTTGCATTCCCTCCATTCCAGCTACTGTCAGTATAAGCAGGTTTTTTTGCCTAGCTCAGGTCCTTTGTATGACCTTCCTATGTTTGGATGAAAAAACAGCCTCAATTGCATGGGAAAACTTGCAGAAATATTATGCTCTGAATGGCTGTTTCTAACACACTATAAAAGTCTAGATGACATGAGAGGGTCTAAACTTTACCTTTGTAAAAAAAACAATAGACTGTTTATTTTTAGTAGAAAATCCGGTAATTTTTAAGGACACTTATCTTGGTACAGCCATATTACAAAAATGTTACATTTATTCTTGTACCCAAGTGATCTTTTGATTTTATTGCCTGTGCAGACTACAAAGTTCACATTAACGTTAAGAGGGGAAACCAGCAGCTTTCTTTGAGCATACAGAGGAGTCTGAAACTATCAATGCATTTTCTGCCACAGGCTTTTCTCTTGATCAAATCCTATTATGTCCCACTATTGGGACATAATAAATACTAGGGAGAATTTCCTACTCAGCAGTCTGATACATACGGTATCATTGTAGTGAAATTGTACTCCTGCTTTGGCCCAAAAGCAGCATGTTTTTATCCCAAGAGGTAAAGGGGACCTAACCACTAAGTTCCATTTGTAATAGATTCCCTTCTCTTTCCTGGATGAAACCTACAGTCCTGGGGAAGTAAGTCACCTTCTGAAGGCAAAAATGCAGTACTGTGCTAATTGGAAATATGTAGCCACTAGTAAACAGCATCTTTTGCAACTTGCAAATGTGCAAGTGTTGCGATATATCGACACTGTAATGTCTCCCTGTAACAGGGATACGGTACAAATGCACAAAGGAAGAGATCTCTGACACAATTTAAAGCTCATACAAAATATCATGTCAACCCACAATACCCAGACTTTATCAAATAGATATTTTAAGATGAAGTCTTGAGTTCTGATTATGTTTGCAATGTTGATGGGATTGTTCTCACTGTGGAGTCCTGTTCTGCTTTGACCAGAAAAACATTTTAGGCCCAATTCATCCTCACTATCTCTAGCAAAATTCACATAACAGCTGGAGCCTGTTCTTGTCGTATATTTTTTCCATCCTCATTTTAAAAAATACACTGTATTTTAGAGATAGCTACTTCCTCTACAAGACATAGTCTGATAATGAAAACATCATTAATCTATAGTATGGAGACAGATAGATCTTTGACAAAACACCTTGTAAATGGCTCTAACAGAGTAATATTGACTGATTCTGTCAATACCTAGTAAGGAATTTGTTGCAATATCACAGAATCATAGAACAGTTTAGGTTGGAGGGGACCTCTGGGACATCATCTGATCCAGCCTCCTACTCAAAACAAGTCCAGCTAGATGGGGCTGCTCAGGGCCTTGTACAGTCAAGTTTTGGCTGTCTCCAAGGATGGAGACTTTACCTCTCTGGGCCCCTGCTCCAGTGTTTAAACACCCTCCTTGTGAATTTTTTTTTCTTACATCTAATAAAAATTTCCCATGTCGCAACTTGCATTTGTTGCCTCTTGTCACATCACTGTGTGCCTCTGAGAAGAGTCTGTCTTCTCTACAAGCCTCTGATCATTCTAGACAGCAATAAGATCCCCTCTTCACCTTCTTTTCTTAAGGTTGAATAAGCCCACTTCCCTCAGCCTCTGCTTGTATGTCAGGTACTCTAGAGGCCATCTTGGTGGCTGCTGCTGGACTCATTCCAGTATGCCAACATCCTTTTTGTGCCAGAAAGCCCCAAACTGGAGACAATACCCCAGGTGTGGTGGGAATAATCGCTGCCTGTGTCCACATGGCTACAATCTTGCTATTACAGTACAGTATGCTGTTGGCCTTATCTGTCAGGAAAACACATTGCTGTCTCCTTTTCAGCTTCTTGTCTACTGGGACCTCCAGGTCTTTTTCTGCAACACTACTTCCATTGTCCAGTCTGTGTGGTTACATGGAATTATTTTGTCCCAGTTGCAAGACGCTGCGCTTGCCTTCACTGGAACCCATGAGGTCCCTGTCAACCCATTGCTTCAGCCTGTCAAGGTCCCCTCAGAATAGCATCCCTGCCCTCCAGCATTTTGACTGCTCCCCAGAAGTTAGTGTTGTGCACAAACAATGGGACAGAGGGCAGATCATGCCTGGGGTCCCATTGTCCGGGCTGTTAATAAAGATGTTGAATGTTCTGGTCCAAGTGTCAATCTCTGAGGGATACCACAAGGAATGAGCTGCTAGCTGGATTTTGCACCACTGAACACAAGCTTTTGAGCCTGGTGGGCCAGTCGATTTTCCTCTTGCCCTAAAATCCACTTATCCAGGACAAATCTACCAGTTTGCCTACAAGGATACTATGGGAGACTTTGACACAGGCCTTACTAAAGTCAAGGTAAACAACATCCACTCCATGTTCACATAGCTAGTCATCTTATCAGGTCGTTCAGATTTCCTGCAAACCAGAATGACCATTCTTGTGGTTTGAAGAGGTTGTCCTTGAAGATAAAATATTAATGTAAATTAAATATATATGCAGGTATTTTGAACACTGCTTAAGAGTATACACTTTCATTTATCATATTTAAATAATTAAGAATTGGAAAGCATACCCTAAGGAAGGTTTGCTTGGTGCTGGGTATTTGATTGGTGTGCCTTATACTATATACTGGCTTCTCATTCAGGAAGCAGAGACGTGGCACAAACAAAATCAATGCAAGCTTGTCACCAAAAACCTGCAGATTCATATTGTCTTGGGCAAAGGCAGTTTCTTTTGGGGACATTTCAGCAACATCGCAGGTGCTGACAGCCACCTGGAAAACAGAATGATTGTATAAGCTTTGAATGGTATGAATTGCAACAGGAATGAATTGCAACAAGAATGAATTGCAAATACTCAGCTCTTCTCCACGAAAGGGGGACTACACAGATAAGATTAGTTCAATGACAGGCACTGTATGCTACATCCAAATGCAGCTGGAATGTACTTTTTTTTTATCCGTCCTGTGCTGGTTTTGGCTGGGTTAGAGTTAATTTTCTTCATAGTAGCTACTATGGGGCTATGTTTCGGATTTGTGCTGAAAACAGTGTTGATAACACAGGGATGTTTTTGTTACTGCTGAGCAGTGCTTACACAGAGTCAAGGCCTTTTCTGCTTCTCACCCCACCCCACCAGCGAGGAGGCTGGGGGGGCATAAGAAGTTGGGAGGGGACACAGCTGACCCCAACTGACCAAAGGAATATTCCAGACCATATGACATCATGCTCAGTATATAAAGTTGGGGGAAGAAGGAGGAAGGGGGGGATGTTCGGAGTGATGGCGTTTGTCTTCCCAAGTGACCGTTACATGTGATGGAGGCCTGCTTTCCTGGAGATGGCTGAACACCTGCCTGCCGATGGGAAGCGGTGAATGAATTCCTTGTTTTGCTTTGCTTGTGTGTGTGGCTTTTGCTTTACCTATTAAACTGTCTTTGACTCAACCCATGAGTTTTCTCACTTTTGCTCTTCCAATTCTCTCCCCCATCCCACCGTGGGGGGGACTGAGTGAGCGGCTGTGTGGGGTTTAGTTGCCATCTGGGGTTAAACCACGACGCCTCCTCTCTCATGTACATTACCTGTAGGGTCTTTCAGAGGTCTGGCTTTTCACTTGTGTTGAGACCTCATAATTACAAAGCAGATATTGGCCTGAATGTAAGCATTTGGGCAATCATTTTTATACAAAAGCATTTATAAGGTGTTACAAAGAGAATCCCATGAAAGAAAGATGGTTTTAGGAAGTGATTAATGATCAGTGTGAAAATGCAGTTAAAGCATTTGGGCTACTCCATCCCATCCAGAGAGCACCTGTTGCGTTATTAGAATAGAATGACATTAAAGAATTTGATAATTCTGTCATGAACTACATTATTTCTGATTTTGATAAAAATCATAGACTGCTTCAGAAATGCCTGTGTGAATCTGGACACTAACTACACTCTGAACAAGTTGCCTTTTGGCAAGGACTGTGCCTCTGATGAGCTCCTGGGCAGATCTGCAGAGCTAGTCCCCTGCAACACATCCAGCTGATCCTTGAGTTAGAGTGGGATAGCCCATGGGGGCCCTATCTGAAAGCTAGACTTCCAGTTCCTAACAGAGTACAGATACTTCGGAGCATTTCACATATGTACTGTGCGTATAAATAAAACATGAAGCATGCTAGACTAGCTCCAGTTAGAAGCAGCAGCACACTTCTGTGAAATGGAACTACATTACCATATAAACTATGTGAATTTTCAGAAATATCCAAGAGAGACTTTTCCAAATATTTGCAGACAAACCAAAGGGGAGACTAAACAACATAGGGTGAAAATAGTAAAATGATGTTCCTCTTCTTTTTTGGTAGGGAAAGAAAGGTTTAGAAGGAGCTGGAGCTGTGATTACATGTAGAGGAAAACTCCAACAGTGTGGTAAATTATTAATTAATATTGATGCACTATCAATCAGCATAGTGCATTTATGGAGCATTCAAAGGTAGAGAGACAGGCTAATTAGCAGTCCAGAGGGAAGGCCATTTGAGAAAGCATGGGAGAAACTTTGGCTTAGATTTACAATGGTATTTATTTACAGATTTTATGGGTGGCATTGAATCTATGCATTCAGTCATTTCTTAAAGTTAGTTACTCGGTACTTAGTAGTGAAAAAGTAAATCTGACTAGATAGAATACGTTTTTCCAGATTAAATGCAATGGAAGTGCATGCACTGGACAGGGAGGGGAGTTCCCTCAGACCAATCCATCACATGAGTTCCAGAATTGCTCATTTGATATAAGAAAATCTATAGTTCGGTTATTCAGCCAAGTAAATATTGAATTTCTATTCATCCCTATAAAACATATTTCTCTGTCTGGGCAATATAAAAATACACCTACTATGACAGTTAAGGACTACAGTGATTTGGGATATTATGTGAACAGAGATCCACATGCATACCAATTTTCTCCTGACATAACATCTGTTGTTCAGCAACATATATTAATTAAAATAGTTTCAGGAGTTTTTCTACAGCATTTACAGTATTGAGATTTATCTTTAGGCTTATTGAAAACCATAACTTTCGAGAATATTTAGAATGGTAGTGTCTAAGTTTCAAAATTGAATTTTTGGAGCAAGAAAACTTGGCCAAAGATGAAATTTTACTTATGATACCATAATTTCAAGCAATGACTCAACCTTTTGTTGTTCTTGTTTAAATAGTGCCTGATGACAGCCACTTTTCTGAGGTGGTTTGATTCATATTGTTTTAAAGCCTGTCGTCAAAATCAGCTTTCCTCCTTTTCTTTAGCATTGCTGTAAGGCTTAAGGCCTGCATTATGCAGGTTCATTCACATTTCCTATTCAATCTCATTGAGAAGTTAAAAAAAAAAAAAAAAAGTAGGTCTGAAATTGTAATTCAGATTTCATTTTAAACTGCTTATCTCTGTTCGCCTTCTGATTAAACATAATTTTTTTGGAACCAAAATGTCACATTATCTTTATGACCACGCTCTCCATCAAAGCAGTAAAAGCTTGACGGTTTACTGCAAAAAGGGTTCCCCTTACTGGTGACTCAGTGTACTACAGCATTCAAATCCCCAATATGGTTTTAAACCTCTAAAATGATTTAACCCAAAGCAGCTGCTGGTTGTATGTCTTGATTTGAGGACCCCTCACGCAGTCTTTCTTCAAGGCTTATGCATATGTTTAGCAAACATATGCCAAATCATCAGTAAATACTGGCTACTGGTTATTGGATTTTCAAGTGTCCTTATGATACTTGGATACTTTTCAATAGGAGGGAGATACCTGTGCATGTATGTAAGTGCATAAGCAAATATTATGTGCTAAGATATCAATCACAATATTTACAGCTATAATACATATACATTAGAGTTATATAGGATGGTTGGGAGTTTTTATAGGCATTTACATAGAGTGGCTACAAAAATGAAACAGTGACAATTATGTAAGTCATCCTATAAGTACTGCTGAAACCATTATCCCCTGCCAGTATGCACAGATGATACAGAAACCTCGTGGCTTCAGAGAGTGGGTGCTTGCAAGTGCAGAGGAGGTCAACGGTTCAGCAGTGCATTTTCACACCGTTATACAAAGAACCCCACAGGGCAGAGCTCAGGAGATGGAGCTGTACGGCTAATCCTTCAAAAGTGTCTATCCATTGCTTAAAACAGTTCTACCAAAAATGAGTGGCGTAAGTTTTTAAGTCCTGATAGCTCAGTATTTCCAATGGCAAGTCACACTCCACCTTGCCAGAATCAGGAATATCCTATTTCTGTTTGTTAAAAAGGCCAGAAGAAACACTTCCCTGATTTCCATTTGGAAAATTGGAAGGAACATTCTTCCATTTCCCATGGCATGCAATTAGGCACTTTATGCTGAAATGTCTTCTGCTGGTATGGACGCATCTATAATATACAGAGAACAAAGTGGGAAGGTCTGTAGTCACATTTTCTCATGCTGAAGGTAAAGAAGGAAACCTTAATCTGGAAGGCTAAATTAAATACGGCTGCTGCAGACAGGTCGGGGGCTTAGAAAGTATCTCAGGTGCCCAGTCTAGTCACCTTAGGGTTAGGCTTAGCTATGACAGTGCTGGGGGCTACGCTGCAGCATAACATGAAGCATGCTTACCACCCGTCAGCACCGAAGGGCCAAGCTACAGCCTCTCCCATGTTTCCTGTCACATACATTGTTTGCATATGCCCCTATACTTACTCCCTGCTACGCAGGCAGACTCACTCTCACAGGCTGTCAGAAAGCTGGCTCAGCAGAGAAAGCTCCTTCCCCAACATGTGCTCTCCTGTGGCTGGGGTCAAAACAACTCCTCTTATACATGCTCTCCTGAATGATCACTATGCCCTCCATACAGTTCACACACAGGTACATGCCTCAATGCAGGCACAAGTCAACCACCAACATCTTCCCAAGGGCGTAGCAGGGATGAGCATGCTACCGCCAAAATCACCAGCATCACAGCTACGCTTCATTCTTGCTAAGCAGTGAATGGCTGTTTCGATCCTGATTACAGCCCATGCCACAGCCCCAGCGAGGCCACAAGGCTTCCTGGAACTCAGCTGTCACATCAGGCACAGCTAGACAGATTCAGGCAACCCTTGCTGTCCCTGATCAATAATCACTGCTTGCATGGCTCATTTTGTAATACCCCTTGCTTTGGTGGGATTCTCCCTTTTAAGTCCTACCTCCAGGTTTTTAAGACTCTTGGCTGTGGAGGTTGGGTTCAGAGGCTGTATTTTTTAACCATTTCCAGTTTGAGTGGAGAAAAGACATTCCACAATGCCTATGTTTGGAGTATTTTTTACTCTCATGCACCAGAGGAAAATTCAGTGAGTATAGTACCCCATTAACTACAATGCTGGGATTCAGAAAATACATGAAGTTCTCAGTTACCCAACATCCCCAAATCACATTCTTATGGGAAGTTACTAAACTGTAGATTCCCACCCATTTTTGAGGATTTCCTCTTCATTGTACAAGGTAGCAACAGCACTGGAAATCCACACTGGATTTCTAACTGATTCTGAGGCTAAAAGCTGTGAAAGCAAGTCAGAAAACTGGAATGCTGCTATGAAATATAACAAAGCACAACAGCCTGATGTTTCCTTTTCAGTAATCATTACTGTCATCACTTTTTTGCCTGTGTTTTCAGGCAAAAAGATGAAACTTCTAACATTTCTTAAGTATCTTATATCCTCTACTCCAAGCACTAATCTAAATGAGAGTGCTGAAAGCTGACATGGGAATCGCCTGACAAGAAAATCAAGCTCCACTGAAGTAATTTTTAATTTAAAGCTGAAAAATCTTAAATGATGGTTGGTAGAAAACCTTAAAGTGTTACTGTGTTCCGGCTTGATTTCAAAGGAAAGAGAATCTATCCTACAAGTGGCCAAGCATCTGAAGCATCTGCCTGGCCAGGATGTATGCTGTAACTAATTTAGGCATCTGCTTTTGATGATGCCTTTTTGGGCTGTTGTAGGAAGCAGCCTGCACTAATAGTCATGTATGCCATTTTTGGCAGTAGGCCTGTTTCCTTAATTAAAGTAATTTCATTCATACAATCAATAAACACACATTTCCTTCCTAAATATATCTTGAAAAAATGTTAATTTAGGTAAAGAATAATATAGTATTTGGCCATGCTATAATAATATTAAATCAGTATTTGAAGGAGATTAGGGAACATCTTTGAGAATATCAATATCTTCACTAATGGATTAATAGTTTCTCACATACTTAATAATTAAAAAAATATATCAATATTTAAGCCATGTTAGAACAACTAACAAGAAAAGTCTGGGTTAAGGCTGCTTTTTTTGGTCCCAAATCTAAAAAAACCCAAAACACATAAAAGCAAAATGACATAAATTAAGTTTACCTTGGTACTTAGGATTTCCTGGTTCTAAGTCAGCTTAACATTTTTTTGAAGTGTATTTATGCCCTGAACAGCTTTAAAAAAAAAAAAAAAGCATACTTTTTAGATGTGAATTACTTACTTTCACACTTAACTAAGAAGCGTAACTACAGGCTCGGATACCAAGACAGAATTCCTTTGAGAATCACTGAATTTCAGGTTAGACCCCCAATTCTACTCCAAAGAGCACTTTCCTCTAAGCAGAGGCAAAGGGGCATATTAGCTTGCTCCTATTGATCTTTTCCTGGCACCATCGAAGACTCTCCACTGTGTGATGAAGCAAGGAAGGCCTGTGTGTTTGGGGTGGGGGGGCTACCTAGAGCAACCAGTGTGCTGTCTCAGGATGGGTGGGTGGATAGAGCTGCTCTCTAAACCACCATTCCACCAGCATCTCTGTCAGAGGTGATTTCCTGCCTCCCCTCCCAGGAAAGTCACATATCTCTTCACCTCTGAGATTTGAAGCCATCACAGCCAGACTGCTGATGCTGTGCTTTGCCCACAGCTCTGCTTTTTACTCCTCCATAGCAGAGAAGCTCAGAGAAGTCTTTCACCACAGCAGCCATGGTGGTGGTGGAGACAGGCTTGCCAGGACAGGGAGGCAAGGGGAAGAGAAGTGTCCCTGAATGGGAGAAAAAAAAACCTTCAGCCCCCAATTGACTAGAGGTGATGAGAAGTACCAGTGCAGAACTATACTTTTGCATAACAAAATCTCCTCCTGCCTTCTCCACCTTCACTGAGTGGACACAGACACAGCAAGGCCTGAGGTAAAGCGGGCATCATGCTCACTCTCCTTGCCTGGTTCTTGCCGTTTCCTTCATTTCTCTCTGTACACATACACTGTAAGCTCCCTGCACCCTGAGTTGCCTTCTAGCTATGCGTTCGCATAGTTTCAAAGCCTGTGGTGGTGGTGGCCGTACAACTAGATCACGAAGACCTTTTCAAAATGAAACAGCAATGATTACAAAATACCTGATCATGCTGAGTGATGCTTGGATGCTCTCACCTGAAAGGTGAAAGTGCAAGCTGTTACAGGGATGGCACTACCCAAAAGAGCTGTGCTAGAGCAGGAGATAATGTACAACTCAGGGCAGCAAAAGGACAACAGATGCCTAAGACGTTTATTCTGTTGATAAAAAGCTGAAGTTCATCATGCCTCTGTGCCCTAATTCTGTGATAACAGAGAGATGTGAACGGAGAAGTCCTGACAATCACCTTCAGTGTGTTCCTGAACTCAAAAGGATGAAGGATTTCCAAAACACACTGCTGTATTAAGGAAGGAGAATAAAGCATGCTCAGCATTAGAGAGTCGCAGTTACCTGAATAACGGACATTAATCACACAACAGGACACACTTTTTCAAACCGTAAGATAATACTTCTTTCTAAGACAAATTCCCTAATTTCACATACATCCTGGGATTTACTGAGAATTGACTGTTGCATGTGCATGCCAAGGAACAGAGTATTTTTAGTTTCATGGCCTAGAAAACAGATGAAAAACAAAACTGTAATTTGGAGGCCAATGTTGTGTCCAAATTAAACAGGAACTTCAGCTGCTCCAGCACCTTGTTAATTTAGCTCTGTGTTGCATAATCTATCAGCCAATTGATAGATTATCTGTGGGATGGTATTTGTGAGAGCAGCCTCCCTCAAACCACTGCATGCACTTACAGGAGTGACTGCCCATCAGTGGGAGATAAAAGCAAACCCCACTTTTTGATGTATAGAAAAGCAATTTGGCAAAATACTTTTCAGCAAAAGGCCTCTCTCTGTATTGATGCATCCCTTTTTCCTCCTGCACTAGGTACAATCCCAGCTAGTTCATTTTCCTTTACTGAAGTGTTTTTGGTTGTCTGGTGTGGAATTTTTTGTTGTTTTGTTTTTGTTTTGTTTTGTTTGGGTTGGGTTTTTAAACTGGTGTTGGAAGGGGGGAAGGCATTACATGGCTGGGCACCTCTTTCTTGCCCTGACTGGAGGGGTCAATTCCCAGAGTAAGACTCTAGACATGGAGGCTTCACCCAGTGTGAGTAGTTGGCCTCCTTTTGAGATTCACTCAGCAGTAGTTCCGTAAACAGACAAAGAGTCAGTGAATGGCCAGGGATAAGCAGCAAAGTTCTTGTGCTGTGCTGTAGATTTATTGCATTTTTGGATGACTATAGAAAACACCCTATTTTAGAGTGTTTATAGGAAGCTATCAGAATTTCTTGCTGTGTATATTTTACATTTATTTGAAAATTAATATAGTCCACAGTGTATATAAATTTCACAGACTTATAGCTGGCAAATACATAGCACATGCTCTTGAGAAATACTGTAAAAGTCTCCCAAGGTTTGTTTCTTCCCCACCTAAAATCTGCATTGAATGAAGCATCTGGTTGCCATTCTTAATTCCTTGCAAAATGGCTCAGAAAAGACCCATTTCTCATTTCCAAAAAGATCACTTAATTCTATCTGTGTGGTACTGCAAAGTGAGCATAAATTACCCATTCTCTTCCTACTTATATTATTGTAAGTCAAGTGACTTTAGTGCAACTAATCCTGATTTACATCAGTGTAAGCCAGGAGAGACATAAGGGCTCTAAATTTCCCCAGTGTTTGTTTTCATACAGTATTTTCTCCTTCTGATGGTTATCCATTACCCTATAAATCTTAGCAGTCCTGAACTCATACAGCTCATTAATTTTTGAAGTGGTTTGGCCTATTCTTAGCCATATACTTGAGCCAACTCTGGCAGTCATATCTCCTGATCCCGTTTCCTGATCCCACGAGTAGGCGCTAGTCTGAGGAATTTAGTCTCGGTTTTATAGCCATGCAGGACCATTCTTGTAAACTGCCCTGATGTCTGACTGTGCATGTCTTAGGGAGTGTAATATCTGAATATTTACATTCACTACTGCTGTAACTTCCGTCATTAACCAAAGGTACCAACTCAAAATGCCCAGTCTTTAGCATTGGCAAACACGGACACCAGTGACAGTAACGGTACATATAAATATTCCCAAGGGAAAGGACGAACCCCACAGGTTTCTGAGGTACTCACCCCCCTCCTCACTGCCCTCTAGATAACATTTTGACACCTGCTAAGTGGAACAGACATCATATTGAATCTGGAGCAACAATGTTAATCAATTAAGATGTCAGTTAAGAGATTGTTCAATATACTACAGAGAAAAAAAGGAGTCTTAGGAGTTTTCAGCCACACTTTACCTTAGGAATCAAATGACAAACTCATGAAACAAAACATTAGAAGCGTGATACCATTAGAATGATCCTTCCCTGCCTCATCAAGCCTTTAAGCTATGACTTGTTCAAGGGTTTTAGGAAGTTGATAACCCTCTGTTCAATCGTTACAGGGCACTGTGCTTGCATCTGATAGTTTTTCATTAGAGTGGTATCACTAGAGATTTAATGGTTTAAAAATACTTGCTACTTTGATCAATTGAGTATAACACCACTGTTTAGTCTTCCCATGTATGTGAACCTCCCTAAAGTGACAACTGCTGGAAATAACTTTATTCTTGTATAGGAAACTGAAATTATTGCACAGCAAAACCTCAACCTTACATCCCCCCTGCTTATACATTCCTAAATTATATAGTAATTTGTATTTACATAGTTTACATGTTTTTTCCACCTGAATGATTTCAAATAATTTTACAGAGCATTCTTAGATCTGTATTACTTCAGCCTTCCCAAATGCTGAGATACAATTCCTATAAGAAGGAATTCGCTACATTGTTCCTTTGCTATCGGCACACTATCATTGAAATTAGACATCATTATTCCCTTTCTATAGTGAAGCAGAAGATACTAAGTGACTTGCCTCAAATCATACATCAAGCAGTAGTGCAGTTAGGAATGGATTTTGGATTTCTTCATTCCCCATTCTTCTAACACAAGCAGCATAGCATGATGAGGACACATACTTTAGCAATGTAACTTTTCCATGCCATTTTACTTAAATAAATTGTTCATTTTGTCTTTGCGTAGGGTTGCTATTGAATGATGTCTGCTACATTTCCACTCCAGAGACACTTGCCTATTACCTGATATGATAGGAAATTAAGACTGTACTTGTAATTTGCAAAGTGCTTTGGGGCTTCTGTGGATCAAAGGTACCTTGGAAATGCAAAGTATTTCATAATTTTAACTGAAGAGCTTAGCTTCAGAGTTGTTTCTCTGTAAGTAATAAATTAGCATTTCCTCTTCTAGTTGCTGTCTTTTGGTCTCTGCTATCTTTAATGTGAATTTGCAGCTGTCAAAATGAATAATATGCAGCATCAATTTAAACCCTGCTTTTCGATAAGTTCAGCGTAATACTTTCACTTCGTCTCGATTCTGTTGATTGCTATTAAATTCTAGATTGTTTTAAATTCCTTGAGACCATCTTGGAAGTATCAATTATAAACTGTAGGCATTTATTAGAATTCAGCTTGAGACAGAGCACTCTCATTTGGCTGGAAAACATTTCTTTCTCTTCTTTGCACTTAATACAGAAGAGGTCATGGAAATACAATTTGCCATTTAAGAAAGTAGAGTGTTTAAAGAAGAAATGTTATAAATTATTGTAGAGATTAGAAAAAGAAAGAAAAGAGCCTTCATAAAGAGCATGGATGGAGGTGAAGAATCACACACAACTCACTTTTAGTCCATCTACATAGTTCTTGACTGGTCAAAGTTATTGGAAGAGAAGCGATTTGAAAACATGAAGCTCAAAAGTAACATGACTCTCCCCATTCACAAAGTAAACTTCCCTCTGACTTGGAAATGGAAAATGAAGTCATCAATTCTTGCAGGTCAAAAAATTTCTAGGATAATATGGCTTACAACACACTCCCTAAGAAACTTGTTATTTCTGTATGACTAGATGTTCTAGTGGATCAGAGCTATGTATGCCATTTGACAGTAAAATCCCGCATAAGCT
This sequence comes from Haliaeetus leucocephalus, assembly GCF_000737465.1. Classification (NCBI taxonomy): domain Eukaryota; kingdom Metazoa; phylum Chordata; class Aves; order Accipitriformes; family Accipitridae; genus Haliaeetus; species Haliaeetus leucocephalus. Next base: position 10,140,396 of record NW_010972437.1, on the reverse strand, counting down.
CCCCCCCCCTTTTTTTTTTCTTTTAACAAGTATTTGTTATTCCAAATGTTTGTTGATACTCAGAATAAACAGCAACATCCATAGTTTTTCTCCACTGAACACAGCTGACATGCAGGCACTTTTCACAGCCTCAGCTATTTATACAATGCTTGTATAAAAAATATCCTTGTCCCTCTGCTTTGCAAAAAAATAAATGCCTGTATCACTGAGATCAATATTAGAAATGGACTGAGAAAACAATGCTAGGAATAGATTAGGGTTGGTCTAGAGCTTAAAACAGACTGGAGTTAAAATTTGGACTGGATTATACTGAAATCTTGTTGGCTGTTCTTTTGAATTTTTGTTCAAGAGCATGGATGACCTCATAAGATCATCTGGAGAGTGTTTATAGTGCGCTTGACAAATACATTCACAGTTTTTTACATCTTATTTGTTACTTTATGTATTCTATATCTACAAACCATCCAATACATGAATTTTCATCTGACATGTATGGAAATATTAAGCAACCATTATTTAGGGCAGATGAAGATATTCAGTCTTTTCTTTTTAATCTACATCCTGCTTTTAAATCCTTCTTTGACTTTTACACTTAAATCTAAACATCGTATTTTCTATTAATTATTCTGACTGAAGTCCTCACTAACGTTGATATACTGATTACTAAGTCTTCTTGATTAAAGCTCAAATGGGAACCAAATTGCTACCAAATGTGGACTGGTTTCCATTTTTAATTTTTCTTTCAAGGGTGCTGACAATTTCCACCAGAAAGATTCACTAACAATTCCTTACTGCTAATAGGAGTCTTGAGTTTCTTACTTCCCTGATCTGGAGCAATACCATTTATTTCCTCCAGACCCATAAAATAGGAAGGGTACAGCCTTGGCTCCTGGCCAGCTTCACCTTGGCCTTGATTCTAGTGTTGCAAGTGAAACTTCATTATATATGTGGACAGTTATTTGTGCTTGAAACTACATGTCTAAATTATCAGGTGGAATCAATGACGTAACCTTTGGCATAGGTGCAATCCCAGCATGAATCAGTCATCCTTAAAATGATTAGAATGTGTGTACCTGAACATTGATTCTTAATACCTGGTATTGTCTCCAAATAAACAATGCACTCAGTAGCAAAAGGTAATAGGAAATTTTCACACCAATGAGCTATGTCAATTTAAGGAAATGCATAAACATGAGATTTAAACTGGAAAAAAAGTGGCAAAAGGTTATTACACTTTCAGAGCCCCAAAGGCCATGAGATGAAATGGATAACATATAAATAATGTACAATTATTAAGTATAAATAAAGAGAGATGGAGACAGGGTGAGTGAGAGTGAAGAAGCTAAAAGTACAAGGTAGAATATAATCTTTTGCACAAAGCACTACATAAGCACCTCTGCTCCAGTTTTAATCTTTCCCTTCCTGTTATCCACAGTCTCCTAGTTGCTTTTCCTATTGTTTTTTGTATTCCACCCCAGTCTGCCATTTTTTTCCTCTTTCCATTCTTATGTTTTTAACCTGTAGCCCTTGACCTCAACACATTAAGTCTAGTGTTGTGTCACTCTTATTTTTTCTGAATAATTTCTGTTTAAAAAAAGTCTTTCAGAAAACTAGCACTGAGATTCCTTTTTCTTCAGAACAATAAGCTGATCTGGCAGAGGACTTCTTGAGAGGCTATTTTGTTATTAAACTGAGCCAACTACCTTAGATGGAAGTGGCTAAGTAAAAATGGATGATTAATAAATAGCTGTGCATGCACGCAATTCAAATCTGGGGCTTCCTGCAGTGATGGTATTTATTGTTCTCAAATCTAAGCATTCATGCAAAGGGTAGTGAATCCAGGAAACTGAGCTTAAAAAGTCATTTTAGATTTGTCCACTTTTTTGCCAGACACAAACTTAATTCTGTTTGGAGCCTTTGTGCACAGTAGTAAGAGGTGATTGCCTTCCCTTTTGCTTTTCACCTCTTTCTCCTGAGCCCAGCCCAGCAAGTAATCAAGCAACTGGGGAGAAATGAACTAGAGTGGACAGAGTAGGAGGGTTTCCTGGAGAGACAGGGTAAAGACAGAGGTCCCTTCCTAGTAAACTACATTCCAAAACCACTGCCAAATCTCTCACCTCTTTGTGAAGTGGGAAACTAACCTGTGCTCTGCCTGCCACTGGTGCTCAGCCTCAGCACAACCTCAGCACCTTCAAGATGCAGCCTGCTCTTGTGCTTGAGCTTATCCAGGACTGGTGACGTCCTCTCACCAGGAACCAGACTGAGCCCATGCCTGGTTGCAACAAATGTCAGAACATTCATGCTACTTATGCTCCCCACAATGCTGATGGGGAAGATGGAAAAATTGCATGTCACTAGGACCATTCAGCCATAGAAGGAGTGTGCTTCTTTATTCAGTGCCCAGAAATCCAGATTTACACTGACGTCAGAACTGCAGTGAATCCCAGCACGCTACTGGAATCTGTGAGGGCTTATAAAGCCTCCCAAGACACACAAGAGCCAGACTGCTCTCCTGGACTCTATTGGGCTCAGACACAACCAGGGAAGCAGACCAGAAGCCTCCTTCCAGGGCTCCTGGCATCTGTACCCTCCTGCCAGGTCAGATAAAGCTTTATGCCACCGGGAACACTTTGTGGGTAAAAGTTGGGTTTACTGGGTTGACATTACAGGCGGTTCTGTTTTCCACTGAAAAGACAGCAAATGGAAACTGAGCAGAGTATTACACAGAGCTGTAATGACTACGTACACTACACAACATTCATCATTGCTATTGAAGACTGACTGGGACCATAATAAATACATGACTATTTGATATATGTCCTCAAAAAGGTCATCCAGAAGCATATCCTGGGAAGCCCCTCCTGGCATGAAGTGCAAGACCAGCCAAATTGTTTTAACTTGCCAGTATATTTTTAGAGTTCATTTAAAACATTTTGTCATGTATATTCTCTTTTAAAGAATGATACATCACCACTGACAGTCAGTGCATACTGTTTTCACAGCCTAGCTTTCATAAATATTATGAACAAATATCACAGTGGTATTGTTATAATGAATTACAGTGATGTGTTTCTTGAGAGAGTGCCAATGACTGGTTTATATCCTCCGTGATGTTAGTGTCATAAGAAACATGGCACAAATCTTTTCCCAAGGTTCAGCAGTATCTTTAGGCCAATAATGCTATACATTTTTTTTCTTTTTTAAACAGTTTCCTCTGAACATTGATGTATAGCCTTTTAAAATTTTATTTTAATATGGTGAATGATCTAACAACACTTACTATGTTTGAAGTTCCTTTATTGTAATCTGGAAATAATTTTCATCTGACTCTCACCAACAGCCAAACATAATAAAATATGTGTAAGCCAAATAATGTTACACAGAGGCTCTCGGGACTACATGAGGTTCTCATACAGTTGTACAGTCCTGCAGTATCAGAGTTACAGAGCACTGCAGTACAAGTAGAAAAGAAAGCACTGAGCTCTTCCCATCTACTGGCAGCTTATCTGGGAGGGAAAGAACAGTTAGCAATGCTGCAAAGAACCTTCATCAGGTTCCTGTTCGCACACTTGTCCATCAGAGGCTGGGGACAAGCTTTGAGCTTTCCCTGGGGGTGCCTTGCTCCCAGTCACTATGCACTGTCTCTGAACCAGGACTGGTGCCTTGCCAACCCCCTAACAACCTTCCCAGATGGACGGCTTCCTTCAGGAATGATGTGCCAGCAGGCACCCTTAGAAAGACATGGCTGGATGAATGTGAAATTCATTTTTATAAGATCTGGGTGGGGGGGGAATGTCATATGTTTGCCAGCTGCTTGTCTTGAGATAGGCTTGTAGTTGAAGCCATTAAAAAACATAGGATTTTTAACTTTTTTCTTTTTTGTGGTTTTTAATCTAGCCTACCCTGTGAGAACAATAGTTCATTTAACTCCAGCTGTGTTCCACCACATTCATTTCAATAATGTTTGGTCTACTGAACATACAGAATTAAGTACCTGTGTGTTCTGAAGTGGCATAGATATTTTGTCTTAGGCTCTCAAAAAAAGTTCCGCACAAAAATATACTAAGGGGAAATTATATGCAAATGTATAACTGGCCATGGCTGAAATGGCAACATTTGCTAACAGATACACTGCACAGTATGGTAAGCGTGTTTTTTAACATACAGAATAAGACATAATACCAATTACCTTTGCAACTTTGCTACTCTACTTAACACATTAAATGCTGCCTTCATAAGAGTAACCCATCCATGAGAAATTCTAAATGCCCTCTTTCAGTATCCCAAGGAGTTTTGGATTTCACAATGCTCCTTTTGCTTCCCACACAAAGATATTTCTCTCATTAAAAAAAACAAACCCCCAAACTCTCCAAAATGAAACCCAAGCAAGAAAATTTCCAGAATGATAAGGAGATCAAAAGTAGTGAGTGAAAACAAAAAAGTCTTTGCCTAAAAGAAGGAAAAACCCTAAGGGGCCCAGAGCTGCATTTTTTTTAATTTGACAGGCATTTAGAAGTGTAATTGATGGGGCAGTTAACATGGCTCTTGACCAAAACAGTTCATATGTGATAGCAATGTCACATTTATAACATGGCAAAAATCATGCTTAATATGTATTCCATGAAAACATAACTACTTCATAAAACAGGAGAAAAAAGATCCTGTATGTTAATAAATGTATTAAAAGTTTCAAGTTTGAAGTGTGTATTGTTATTTCAGGTTATTTTGACAAATAAACACAAGTAAGACATTTTCAAAAGCTCCCTCTTTTCTCTGTTGCATTAGGCTATGCTACCTTTGCTACCAATATGATAAAGCAAATTACCTACCGTCCAGGTTTACAGTAGGAACCAATTGCCTTCCACACCGGGAAGAGGGAAGACCAGGTCATTTATCAAAAATCACTAATGCCTAAAGCCATGGGTCACTTTTCAACCCAAAGGATAATAGTTTTTCCTTTCAACTACAAATTCCAGTCTAGACGTGCTTTATGATACCTTTTGAAATGCCTTTTTGCCTAAAGTGTGCTCCAGTGTCAGTTACCCTCGTCTGAAGGCTTCTTTCTATGAACCCAGAGCCACCTGCCTTTCACAGGCAGTAAGAAAGTCTGAAACAGACAGGCAGAAGAGTTCCTCAATGCGTGAATTTTTTGCAGGCTGGTGTTCACTGACTACCTTTCTGGCACCTACAGCGCTTATGAGTAAAATATATATATACACACACACATGCAATTTGGCATTATTTTACCCTGTAAATATTGGTTACTATAGTAAGTTTGATGCATAATGAAGCAGACAAAGAGATACATACTCACAATGGAGGTGTGCTGCTACTGGTATTCTGTTCTGCACTTCTAGGGTGTGGTAAGCTCCGGAAAAACGTAAGGAAAGACAGTTGCTGCCACAAGGATCTTAAGAGTCTAGCTCTGTCATCAAGCCAGACATGCCGTAACTTGATAGTCTCTCCTGACAATGTTAACTGGTTGCCTTATGTTATACAAGAACTTTGGGCACACCATAGTGAAAATTAATCTTAGTATATCTGTAGCCCTCTGAGACAGCTTGCTACTAATTACAAAGCTTACATTTATTACAGGTGCATGGGGTCACTGTTGACATTTCAGCTCTTAATGGCCTTTCTTCAAGTACACACCAGAGCACAGCATGTCTCTGTTGTTTAGCACCGTGCAGGTCTCAAACCACCAGTGGAGCCAGTCATCAGCCAGTAGTGACAAATTCACTAGTTGCATTTCAAGTTCCTACTGTATCTTAACAACTGGTATAGAGAAAAGCATCAGAAGTGAGCACTTGGTTGTCCTTTACCAAATGACTTCAAAAAGTTAAAAACCTGCACCATGCTACCTGCTACATGACAGCAGTTTGAGGTGACTAAGTTCAAGTAACCTGAAGGCTGTGTTTCCCTCAACCCTGCAAAACAGAGCTGAGATACACTGACGAGACACAGCGCAAGCTCCCTCTGCCCTACTTTTCTTCTCTCTCCCATAGATAAAGGACTATAATATCAAGGAGCTGTCAGTCCTGCAATGTGCATGAACGTTAACTTCCCAGAAAGATAGCAATTCTAGCTTAGAGTGGGTCATCTCTCCAGGCTACATACCAGTTAAATTAATTGTCTATTAAAAAAAGAAAAAGCTTCAGATACCAGCACGTGGTAGCTGTAAATATTAATTTATGAATCATGACTAACTTGGAAAATATGAATAAAGATGAAAGTAGTGAAAACAGTGACTGAAAATTTTATGACTGAACATGCTGAATTTGATTAGTTGTGATTAATGGGGGTCACATTTTGTTCCATGTAAACAGTTGAGTAATTGCTGTAAATCCATGGAAATATTCACAAAAAGTGAAAGGTTTTAGCACAAACATCAACCCACACAGGAAATGTGTAATGCGTTACTACAGAGCTGTTCAAAACCTAAATTTGTTACAGCTTGTGATATTACAATCACTTTTCCTTTCAGTTTCTGGCATCATTGTCCATTTCGTCACCCAAACATGATCACAAAACATCCCTGTGGCAAATGCAACTCCAGCTATGTGAAAATTATTATTAAAAACCCATGTACACATTATTGGCTAGTTTGAATTTTTACTTAAAAAAAAATGTAATCACTTTGTTCATGGATCTAACAATATCACTAATGTATCAGCTAAAAATAGCTGGAGCCAAAATGAGGACCTGTCAAGAGGCAGATCTTGAAAGTGGCCTTCAGTGCTTGAACAGTGATACAAATGTCTGCACTCAGTTTTGTTTGGTTAGAGAAAGCAGGAGACAACTTAGAGATGCACTTTTGTCATAGAGAAATGATGTCACGCTCAAAACATGATCAAAGAGTCTGCAGGGGGAGAAATGAAAGGTCCCGTTCAGTCTGTCTCTAGAGCCTGGCGACCACTTCTGTGCCCCTGGCACCCACCAAGCTTTCCACCAGCCTGCTGGCCCTTGGTCAGGAAAACTCCTCAATGGCTCTCACGGATCTAGTACCCATGAAAACTATACCTGCTTAGGCTGAAAAAGTGCTTCCCTTGTCAAAGCAGAAAGGTTTCTGAATTCTAATCTCCTGCCACCTTAAGAATCCTCGTAGGCTTTTCAGGCAGAGTTTACACTTACAGTGTTTTAACTCTGTCTCCAGGAGCAGACTTCTTATCCAGAGCCCCAGTGGTGATTTAACACCCTCCTGGAAGTCCACACTTGAGTTCTTCAAACTCAAAATCTAACATGACTGCTGCTAAAAACTGAAGATGCAGCAAGGTGTATTTATCAAAGTAATTTCTGTATTTGATGAATACTGCTGAGCTGTGCAAGCAACATTCAAACTGTATCTGCCTTAAGATAAAAATACCAGCCAGCAAATGCCAGACACAGGGTATAAGAATGTTCCTTGTTGCTGCATATTTACTCAATCAACTCTGCAGACAAGAGCATAAAGGACCCACAGGGAATATCTTTCAGCTGTCAGGCAAAACTTGGGTTGGTTTACTGAAGCACCAAAGGTGTTTAAGTTCTGAAAGCCCTTTTGTCTGCGGAGACTCTCCTCTCTAATTAAAATCTGAAACATTTGCATTGCTTTTAAATCTCTTCAGAGGTTTTGTGTTTTCTGCTTCCAGTATGGCTAATGACACAAGTTTTCAAAGTAAAAAAAAATTTCCTATGTTAGCAGTGAAAATACATTTTCATTCCAAGTGAGTGTCTCTTTTTTCTCTCAAAGCAGAATGTCCAACTTTATCCCTCGACTTTTGTTTTCTTCCTCTGCCTTGAAAAGACTTGCCAAAATTTTACCAAAAATGCTCCTTTCCATACTGAAAACCAGGACAATTTTCCTTTTTTCTTGTTCTTTGAAACAACTTTTTAAAAACACTTTCCTTCTCAGTATCCTTTGACAGTGCTGAATCTCTGCTTTCCTGCAGAGAACCCTTAAACATGTCTTTCCTTCGAGTCTGCTATCACTGCTGCTTGCACCAGCCAGGACAGGCTGGCTAGTAACTAACTTAATGTTCCTGAGTCAGTGGCTCCTTTGCAACACTGTCAGCCAGGAGTTTGGGTTAATTGGAAGGCACTGCCCAAGGCTAATGGCTGGCAATCTGGGCATGAGCCTCTCTTGTAAGTGCAAACATAAACTACTATTATTATCTGGTGCTGTTGCAATATTAGCTGAACTGAGAAGCTTATACGGGATGTTTATGAAATTATTGACTGTAAAATTAACCTTCATTTTAGTTATGAAACTGATACAAGGATTCAATGTGGTCTTCTTAATCCACAGTGTAAGTCTTTGTCACTGTGTCCTCTCATGCTCAGTATGCTTCTACACCAGAAGGGAATTGTCAAAGATAGGAAGAGTTAGCTAGGAGATTATTTTTGCAGGCACAGATGTCTTGGTTTCTGATGTCCAAGAAGACCCCATGCTAATGTCTGTCAGGTGAAAAGGTAGGAATTTTCACAAAATACCCAGGTTGCAGGGGAAAGCCTGCAGTCACTGTCCACTTTGGTACCATGATATAAAAGGGTTGTTGGGAAAGTTAAAATCAGAGTGCTGAAAAGGAGCTGGGCAGGACTTCCATAGTAATATCCTCTAAAAAGCCATGTACAAGGCCCAAAAGACAAGAGATCCAGAGTGCCAGGGCATGCAGGAGATGATGGCATAGACAGCAGGAATTTAGCTACTCTGGGAACCAAGGAGTTGTTTGGAACAGGAGAAACCTGTGCAGGATGGATGGGCTGCCCGTTCATCATAAAACCCAGCACATCGCTATGGAAAACTAAGAGAGTCATTGAGAAGCATCAAACCTACAAGCAGGGGACAAGCCAGTAGGGGCAGGAGCACTCAGTTCAGACTGAGGCAACCTATGAGGTGGTCATAACTAAAGTGCAACACAATTCTGAGTTAGGAGGAAAGTAAGCAGCACATTCTCAGTGAATAAGGAAGGGTAAACTAGACTGCCTACCATGCCAGCTGAATTGCACAGGCATCAGTAAGAAATGGTGTAAGGCCATGTGCTAGTTTTGGCTGGGATAGAGTTAGTTTCTTCTCCACGAAAGGGGGACTACACAGATAAGATTAGCTGAATGACAGGCACTGTATGCTACATCCAAATGCAGCTGGAATGTACTTTTTTTTTATCTGTCCTGTGCTAGTTTTGGCTGGGTTAGAGTTAATTTTCTTCATAGAAGCTAGTACGGGGCTATGTTTTGGATTTGTGCTGAAAACAGTGTTGATAACACAGGGATGTTTTTGTTACTGCTGAGCAGCGCCTACACAGAGTCAAGGTCTTTTCTGCTTCTCACCCCACCCCACCAGCGAGGAGGCTGGGGGGGCATAAGAAGTTGGGAGGGGACACAGCTGACCCCAGCTGACCAAAGGAATATTCCAGACCATATGACATCATGCTCAGTATATAAAGCTGGGGGAAGAAGGAGGAAGGGGGGGATGTTCGGAGTGATGGCGTTTGTCTTCCCAAGTGACCGTTACGCATGATGGAGGCCTGCTTTCCTGGAGATGGCTGAACACCTGCCTGCCGATGGGAAGCGGTGAATGCATTCCTTGTTTTGCTTTGCTTGCATCTGTAGCTTTTGCTTTACCTATTAAACTGTCTTTATCTCAGCCTACGAGTTTTCTCATTTTTACCCTTCTGATTCTCAACCCATCCCACTGTGAGGGGACTGAGCGAGTGGCTGCGTGGTGCTTGGTTGCCACCTGGGGTTAAACCACGACAGGCCAATACTTGGAAGTACTTCTGCATTAATGCTAGAAGCCTAAAAAGTTAGAGAGGGAGCTAAAATGCTTGGCACCAAATGACAGCCCTGATATAACAGGCTTCTTGGAGTGTGAGGGAAGGAGGATAACTTAGGAGATGTGGTATTACCTACTTGATAGGAATGATGGAATAGTACACACAGTTCAGGGAGAGGCACTGCATGTGAAGGATATTATACGGTGGCACAGCATAAAAATATTATGGGGGAAAAAGAAGCACAATGGAATCCTTGTGGGTGAAAAATGGATGTTAATGATAATAGCATAGCTGTGCCACCAACCCTCTGATTAGGGCAATACCAGAATCACTGGCTCAGGAAAAGCTTCATGAAATTAGAGAAGCTGCAAATTTAGGTCAGGTACAAATTCAAAGAGACTACAATTAACCTCACCAGACTGAGTTAATGCTTCATTAAGATACAGAAATCTAATTTTTTGGACACACAAATGCTTGCTACCTAAAAAAACATATTGGAGTTGGTCTCAGCTGGTGCACAGGACAACAGCTATTAATGGGAGAGGTGTTCTGTATTAGTGATCATCATACACTATGGCTTAAAACTAGAAGAAGAAAGAAAGCTAAATAAATCTAGTTCATGGCTACTCAATTTCAAGAAAAAAATTATGTTGAAAAAAATCAGCAATTATAAAAAAGTAAAAACCAACAACCCTTCTCCCCTCCAAAAACTCTGAGAGGGTTAGTTAAAAAGCCAAGAAGTCTACAGAAAGCCTGATATCCATGAAATACACTATACTAGAAGCTTAGGTAATGTGTGTGAGACAGATCAAGAAGAAAACAAAGCAGTTCAACCCCTCTCTCTGCGTGGATGGCTCAATAGGAAAGCAAAGGAAGCTTTCCAAGGCAGAAGATCGGCATTTAAAGAAAATAAACAACCCCCAAACCAGAAAGCTTTCTGAAGTGAGGACAGAAAAATGCCATAAAATAAAGCAGCTCAAATATAAACAGGAAATAGAGAGGGCTAAAAAAGAATCTGAAGAGTGACTTGCAAGCGGTGCCCAAACTGATAGTAAAACATTCCTGAATGCACCAAAAGCAGGAAGCTATCTTGTGATTAGTGGTACCAGTCAATGACAAAGGCATAAAAAGGATGATAAAGCCACCACAGACGCTCAGTAAACTATTTGTTTCCACCTTTACTGCTGAGGTTGTTTGGAAGATTCTTATGCTCGACATACCTCTTGTAGCACATAGGTAAGCGTTTTTTTTTTATTTTGTAATGACGTTACAGAAGATTTAGAGAGGACCAATTAAAATCATCAAGGGAACGAAGCAGCTATCTCATCCATGTAGTGTCTCCTACACTGCACAGTCTAGGACCTTTCTGTTGACAGGGGAAAGCCAAAAAGGAGGTATGAGCACAGTTTACAGAATCAGGAAAAAGTGGATAGCTGCATGCAAGCAGGATCAAACAGAATAAAATCTGCAACACTAGAAAAAGTAGTAGGGGACACTCTATAAAACTAACAGGAGACTGATTTAATTCAGACAAAAGTACTTTCCACAGCGAGTAGTGAACCTCTGGAACTTGCTGCCACAGGAGGCTGCTGAGGCAGACAGTATCAACAGCTTCAGGTGGGAATGAGGAAATTAATGGGAAACAGGTCCATGACCACTAAAAAGACTATGCAGGTACACAGCCTCTAACATCCCTAATACACCGGCTGTGAGGCTGAGAGACTATGACAACAGACCATGGAAGTGGCCAAGTTTGCATGCTATCCCTAAACAGTCTGTCCTACTGCCTCTGCTGGAGACAGAAGCAGGCTAGACTGATCATTGGTCTCATGCAGTCAGGCATTTTTTTATGAACTTCTGCCCAGCTTCTGCATCTTGGCTTGTGTTATGTTGCCTTTTAAATTTCTCAGCTAAACAGCCCATCCCATAACAGGCTGTGTCATTCTTACTGTTTCCAACAGATTGCCATTGCTCCTTCAGCTCAGGTATGGACGTTCTTCTGTGGCTGATGTACGAGAGAAGTCTGAATGATTCATGAGTGAATATCCAAACCCAAAAGTGATATATACCATTCCATAGCAGCAGTTATAGAGGAAAAAAACCTTGGTGTGTTGCAGATTTAATTCTCGATATCAAATACTTCTCTTTTTAATAAAGGGGCCAGAAACTTAATTGGGAAACACATTCAGAAAATTACGTTAGTATTGATTAAACAGGACATTGCAGAAGTTAGTATCCTAGTGAGACCTATTCTAAGAGTAATAAGTAAAAACGTAAAGGAAAAGCTGGGGAACATCAGATCACAGTGAAAAGGAGGAAATTTACTCTTCTGCAGAGTAATTTCTGCAGCTTCTAATCTACAGTGTTGCAACGCATGCAGCAGCAGTAAGCGTTACTGAAAAGGTGGACTATCCCAAAAGAATTGTAAATTACAGCACATTAACAGAAGTCACTTGGATGTGGTCATTAATACAAAAAATAATGCAACAAGCAGCAGCACCCCCACTGTCCTTCACTAACAATCAGAGGAAACACAAACAGATTCCTCAGCGCACATGTACCACACTCCCATCTGGAATATCCTGTATTTCCTTTCTCCTCAGAGTTTGACGAAAGGTGATAACAGATACTACAAATCATCAGCGCAAGCTCACTTATTGGCTCGATGGAAATTCTGACCAAAATGATGTTGACAACAGCATCCCAACCGTCTCTTTTTCTGATTTGTTGGTGCAGTACAACATACAATCATCATCGAGAGAGTTTTACAACCATTGCAATAGTATTTTCTATTTATAACTATTGGAATGTGAATTTATGGTTTGTGAAAGGCTTCAGAGTTCTGACTGACAGCCTGGGAGTTTTTTATTTCATAAACACTACATGATTTAATAAGCAAGACATCAGGAAGCTGATTCTAAGAAATGAACCTACAGAAAGTATTTTTTAATCTGAAGACAACCATGCTAATAAGTCAGAGGCTATCCTCTTTCATGTTGTTACGCACAGATGCACATGTGTTGCTGTACAGAAACACAGCAAGTTGCAGGGTTTATACAAACTGCTAGAAGGGAAAAAATGTTAAAACAGCATGCTGGGGAGACAGCTGAATCCGAAACCCACCATAAGAAATAAATGACTTTTCAAAGGAAGCATAATACATGCTTTTACTAAGGACCATTTATTAGGGACTAACACATCGTTTATTTTGAGTGCAGCTTTGGAAAAAAATTTGCAAGGACCATTATGGTTAAATCTGAAGATTAAATTACTAGTTTGGAATTTTCAAAACATTCTCTGCTAGTTTAACCTTGCTCCCCTTAAAGTCAAGAACCGTTTTTTTCCAATTATTTTAATGGGAAAGGAACCGAAGCAAGTGGAACAATTTTGAAAGTTCTGCCATGGAGGTACTTTAGTTTGTCTCTTTACAGGAGTATTAGTTACATTTTTATGTGGATATCTAGACAATCTGGCCTGTAAGAGCTGGCTGAAGAGAAAGTTCTTATTAGCCCAATAGGTCTAGGAGTGAAATCAAACTTTTAAATATTTTGTTGAATTAACTTCATACAAGAATTTAGTGATGGGTCTTATCTTTCTAAATGTAAAAGCTGTTGACAGAATTACATTGTTCAACTTCAGAAGCTCTCAATGAACACTGCGATAGCACCAAAGTTTATACTTGCACAGGCTTTCCAAGTGCCTTACAAACATTAATAATTTTAGCCTAAAACATTCTTGTGAAGTGGGCTACACATGATTGCCCCCCTTGCTTTTTTTTTTTAATACAGATGAGGGAGATAAAATATAGAGGCTGTAGCAAAGAACCACCTACATAGCCAATACAGTCACACCACAGGGAAATTTGTGGCTTCAGGCCATTCTACTGCAGAGAAAAGGAGAAGTTGGGGAATTGCTAGTGAGGAAAATATTGACCAGTGCAGTTCATTGCTAGAAGATACCTTCCTGCCTGAAAACCCACGGGTACCAGGAGGCTGGAAGCTGCACAGTAAGCCAGCCAAGTAATCATTAAAGTATTGAGTGGGGAGAGGAAAGCAATCAGCCTTTGAAGGTAGGAAGGGTCTGAAACAAGCTGAACACTTGGTTAAAAAGGTGAGTGTGAAATAATAACAGGGGTCTGGTCCCCTTTTATGAAGGCAGGGTGAGGTTCACCTAATTTCAGCAGTCTAACAGTTACAGGAATCCCATCTAAGCTGGCTGTCCATCCTCCCTTTAGCATTAATGGAGAGATCAAGGCACTGCCGGAATGCCCCTAGTTCATCCCTTCATTTCAGAACACGTTCCAGGACAATAAGCTGCAGGCAGCTGAAGTTGATGACATGAAACCCACCTTGGGAGCATCAGCTAAAAATTATTTTAAGATGGGGCAAATTTTCAATGAATGATAGACCTTCAGCTAGCTCTACCCAGGACTGCATGTGGTCCCAGACAGCAGAGTTGCACAACCTGTAACTGCATTGCACCAACATGCAGTCCTGGCTATGAGTGTAATTTCTGGTTTTGTCCCATCTGCACAGAACTTAATGTAGTGGACACCTAACTAGTGTCCCAGTCTGTGATTTGGGCTCACATACACCACAGCAATTGATAAAATAATGCTATGTTTTATAAAGTGCATACAGATCCAGGGTTAGAAATTACTAAGGGACATTAAAAGGCTGCATTATTACAATTAGATTTAACTGCTTAAATGAATGGCTGAAAAAGTTCAGTACTTAGTGTCACCAGATATACCTTGACCTTGAATTTGCAGAGACAAACTCTGCTTCCTCCCTTCAAATTTCTTCTTGTATATGTCCTTAGAATATGAATGTCCACCACTATTCATAATCAATTGAACATACTATAGCTTCCTCACCTTTAACTTTACACCTTTAGTTGCAGAAGTCAGTAACTGTGATGACACAACTTTAAAAGTGTTATACTTGTTTTCCCAGAGGACACTGCTACAATTTGCAATGGAAACCCAGCTTTGAACATTTTCCAAAATAGCAAACAGAAATTACATCTGTCAGCGGTGGGAACAGATCTTACATTTACTTCTTAGGCACAGCTTCCTTTTGATATTATGGAGATGGAAGGGCTTGTTTTCTCAGCAGCAATTTAGAAATGTCATCTAGAAGTTTCAGAAAGATAACCCCTAAAGGTACTACATCCCACACCTTAAAAAGAAATCTGTTTTAAAAATCATCCCTGACCTACACTTCTCCCTCTGGGCACACTACACACCATGCTAACATCTGCACATCTGTTCTTCATACCTGAGTGTCTCTCAAATGAAGGAATACAGAAAATAAGCTACTGTCTAAATCAACACGATATTGTGTTACACTTTGTGGTTCCCATTAACTTAAAGCAATCACAAACTCTTGGAAATGAAACCCTATCATTAATCATATGCATTTAACTTTCTTTATGTAAAATTACAATTAAGAACCACCTAAAGGCAATTGATTGGTACCAAAATCTGGAAATTTATTCAGATTGTGATTTGTGCAAGCCTGGCCTGGAAAATGCACAAATAAGTGATATTCAAAATGGCTGCTACTGTACGAGAGTAGCACAATTTTCTTTCCAGCCAGTTCAAGCAACCTATTCTGCTGCCCAGTCTGTCTCTCAACTTCTCTTTGTCCTACAAAGTTCCCTTATCTTCTGTCTTTTTGATCCTTTAGAAGCCCCCCTTCTAACTTAGTATCTTGAAAATATATGTCAGCTCGTTTGCTATGCCTGGCTGTATGCAGGTTTCACTCTTACTGTTTTTTTTTTTTTTCTTTTCACCTACAATGATATACTACCTGTAATAAGGTCACAAAAGCTTCTGCAAACACAGTCTAATGATATTCATTAGGATATAAGATTTCACACAAGCATAACTGACAGAGTCAATATGCAATACATATGTTCCTCCAGCTATTGCTAGATATGACCACCACTAAGATACAAAAGAAAGGAGTAGAGGCAGAAGAATTCTAAAAACCAACCCAGAATAAATAATATTTCATAAAGGAACTAAATGAGTAGTAAGCACTGGAGTCTTCCATGCTGAACCTACTCACATTTAGTGGCTGGTCATTGTTCCTACCTCTCAGTGATGTCAATACATTCTTCTCTGGCCACACAAGCATCACTTTAAATTGGGAAAGGCAATGGTCTTCCATGGCCTTCCAAAACCCTATCTGGAAGCAGAAGTTTGATGAAATTCTGTGTCTGGTGCCACCTTGCTTGTGAAAGAGAGAAGACAAATACTTTGTCTAAGACAATACCGTAAAATATTATATCAAGCCAAAATGTTTCATGCTAAAATCAAGCATCTCCTCCAAACTCCTTGCACAACACAGACTAACACATCTAAAGGCATCCAAGTGCTTTTGCATATCTCTGCACAGCTCTGCCTGCAAACCAACTGTTTTGTACCTACTAATACTCGTGCATGGACGGCATAAGTAATGTGGGCTACTGGGGTCTGCCCTAAAATGAATAAATAACAATAAGAAAAGGAACTATTAGGACCTGTCGTGATAATTTGGTCAAGAGTCAGAGGACAGAAAGAGCAGCCATCACAATCTGTATGTGAATTATTCACACAGTATGGAAAATTGGTACTGAAATATTTGTTTGAAGACCTTCTGATTTCAAAGCACACACTTCAGTATTTCGCTGAACTGGATCCTCAGCAAGTTAAATGCTAATATTTAGCTGTCACCAGGAACAGAAGTTTTTTTTTAATATCTCTCATTCCAGCTCCCCAAACGTTGCACTTACAACATATAACCATCCCAACTGTGTTGCAAAAGAGTTTACATTAGATAGCAAAGGAACAGATACATGTCTTAATTCAAACTAGAGATACTTCTACTGAAAAATAATGAAACACACACAGAGATAATACTGCCTTTCTCACTCACGCTAACTGGGACCTTCCTCAGTGACTGCAAATGCACAGGAACCCAAGCTCACCATTTGACTCTCCTTTTGCAACTTAATTCCTATTGTTTCCTGGGAGTGTCCATCATAAAACAATTACATGAAGTATTTGTTTGATGTTGTCTAGTTCTAGAAGTGGCTTATATAAAATCAAACTC
The DNA here is from genome assembly GCF_000737465.1 of Haliaeetus leucocephalus. NCBI lineage: Eukaryota > Metazoa > Chordata > Aves > Accipitriformes > Accipitridae > Haliaeetus > Haliaeetus leucocephalus. Next base: position 10,123,544 of record NW_010972437.1, on the reverse strand, counting down.
TTAGCACATTACACTTAAGATTAATTTTTTTCAGTAGTCATTAGAACAAAGTTGCTCTCACTTGTTCACACAGATTAAAGTACAGTGGGTTTTTTGGCATGACATTCTTTCCATGAACAAATCAAATAAGATGGCATTATTGCTCTGCTCATTTTTGGCATGCTGCTAGCGCTAGAGGCACAGGAGAAGAGAAGCCCTCCAGACACCATTGCACACTTCCTAGAATGGCATGCATACTGCTACATTTCCCTTTAGTTTGAATATTGGTCCAAACCACCTATCGCCTGCACACAGATGAACAGTGGAACAACACAAAACATCAACACGACAGCTAACAAAAGGGAGAGGAAGTGTCCTCTCCAGTCAAGCCAAATATATAAATTCACCAGTCAACACTACATTAAAAAAACACACTACTTCTTAAAAAAAAAAAAAATCAGATCACTTGAACTTCGACTTCCTTTCAACACGCTTAATGATGCTGTTTACAGTATTTTAGCATGTTACCAGGTTTTAATACAATAAATGTGCTCAGCTACTGTTGTAGTACTCAGTGTTTAACCCTATGACACCCCTGGCCCAGCGCACGTGACTGCTGCCAACAGAACGCACGCTCAGGGAATTTAAATCTCAGCAGCGAACACGCCTGATCATTTCCTCTCTCAGTACTGCAAATGCTTGCAATAAATTACTTACAAAATATAGGCCTGATTCACCACTGCATTACACCATTTGTACACAGCTGAGTTCAACAGAGTTACACTAGTGTAAAAGAGAAGTAGGGGAGGGGTGAAGCAAGCCCTGCATGCAGATAATTAACCATCTTTTTCATTGAACCATAATATACTTTCTCCATAAACTGGCAACAGAACCAATCAGTGTACACATTTCATTTCAAATACAAAGTAATTTTAGGAGCTAGCATTATTGTACCATTTGAAATATTCTCTGTTCTCATAAAATGATTCCCCCTGTAATTGATGTCATAAAGAATATCTGTGTTAAGCTGTCTTCATTTCCACAGTTTTCAATCCTTATGATGATCAATTATTTATATACAGACTAGATGAAAGGCAAGATTGTAATGACTCCAAGAGATTTAAGAGTGATATAATAAATCTTGAAAGCAGAACTCAAGTGGGTGATGGTAACAAAAGCCAGTACTGGACGATCATATTTTACTATTTTTAGAAGTTCCCTGTCACTCCCTCCCAAAAAAAGATCACCAAAGCAGCACCTCCTCCAGCAGTCCTTCTCCTATTGTGCTAGCAATAGACCTTCTGCTTCCCCATGAGATCCCTGCCACCCTCACCCCTTCCAGCTTATTCTTCCTTAAAAAGAAAAAGCATGTGTTTGTCGCTGTCCTTATCAGCCCAATCATTTTGGTTGCCAGGATGACCTCACTGAGTGGCAGGGGAAATTCCTTGATCTAATTTTTTAAGAAGTCCTTCTTAACACACCTTTATCACACTAACGATGACTCAGGCTTCAAAGTTTACAGTTGTATCCAAACTTTTCAAAAACATCTGGTTGGCTTTGGTTCAAGGCCACAATAAACATAAGCATTGTCACCATGCAGCATCCATCTCATATGTAACTTAGCAAGGACATACACTTCTTCATATGACTCTCATCAGACTTGAAAAAGAGGTCTGGCAAAAATACCAATGACTTAGATAAATCAAAGATTTGAACTCATGCTTCCATCTGCCTCCTTTTTTCCACAATTCTCTAAAGAAAACATGCAACAGCTAAGGGTCACCACTGTATTTTCTGTGATCACACTGAGGCCATCAGATATGTCTAAGCATGTGGGTTCTGGCCTGCTTCCAAGTGTAGCTTTCAGCCACATTTAGGGACATACATCCCTATTAATTGTTCAAAAACCCAAACAAACGTACACCAAAGGATATCCTTTGGATTTTTCTCAAAATATAATAAAGACATCGTCCTAGTCTTACGTGTCTTCATGCTTGCAGTAATTCTTTGTAGTAACTTGGACACATGCATTATGTATTAAAATACATATTTATAAATGTATTTTACAACACCGACCAATAATTTGGGCAACCAATTTTGGACAACTGTAAAGAACTTAATTTTCAAATTTGCTCTTCATTGCACAAAGCCCAAGCTCAGCTGAAAGGTCTTCAGTTGGGACAACAAAACTAAAGGATCAATAATTTTTCAGAGTTAAAGCCAAGATCTGTGGTTAAACATAGGGCAAATTCCAAAGCCTTTAAGTAATACAAAAATTCTCACTAGTATTTTGTTTCAACAAGCACTTCAGAAATTTATTACTTATATTAAAAAGATGTACAGTAGATACACCTTGCAACATGATCTTGCACTTTTAGAGTGTACTAAAGAAAGTATTTCCTACAGTGGTAGACAAATGTGATTAAAAGATTACTTATTCTAGGACCAAGTTTTGCAATAAAAAAATTGCAGTTTTCCTCAATTAAGACTCACAAAATATGGCTCTAATTGATTTTTATAACAATAAATATGACCATGGTTACAATTAGTGCCAAAGTCTTTTGCCAATTTATTTCTCTTTCTCTCCTTTGGGATTTCTCCTTTCATAACACAATTGCAAGAAACAATAACTCTTGAAAATGTCTGCAAGGAGTTAATTCTAAACGATAAAGCAATCCAGTCCAGAAAGCAGCTAAGATTGAGCTTATGTCAACAGGTAGAATTTACAGTCCCACAAAAAGAAATGTTTAACAGTCAACTATTTAGCTGCAATAAATTAGACTTTCACTGTGTTCTTCTTATCACTGCAATCTATAGATGAAAAGCTATAGTAGCTAATTATTAATTTTATTTATTACCACAGACAGGATTTTGTAGTAGTATTCTGTTCCTTAATGTGAAACTAGGGATCAGAACTTTATGATGACCTGAAGCTGATTTCTTAACAGTTTCGATTTCCTGCTCTTCATAGTCACCATAAATCTTGTTTTCCTCCTCAAAACTTCAGATGTTTCTAACTTCTTATCTATCAGCCTCTAAAGTGCTTCCAGACTCCCACAAATGTTTTAGCAGACTGCAGGCTTGCCTGCCACTCTGCTAAGTGTCAGGCCATATATCTCTTTTGGGGGAGTTCCCCACTGAAGAAGCCATACCATGCGAAACACATGTAAGTAGGGAGGACCCAGAGGCACCCCAGTCTTGGCTGTATTTAAAGTCTGAACCCATGCTGTCATCCTAACTTGCCTAGGATACAAACTGATTGGACAAGCCTGTGCTTAAGCTCACCAGGCTAAAGCAAGAGACAAGCTTCAGCAATTCTTCTCGGTGTCTGCAATCCCAAGGTCAGGCAAGGCTACGGCTCACATCCTCCAGCAACTATTCTCTAATGCTTTGCAATGGCATCATATGACTGATCTCAACGTGAATACACGAAACCCAGATCGTGGACCACACAGTGCTTTATCCAAAACTTTGATAGCAGAGATGTCATCATGTAGGCATTGGTAAGTTTCCAGCCTTAAAACTGGTTGTCTTAAAAAAGAAGGAGGGTGGGGACTGAGGAAGGAGGGCACAGACACTGAAGAGAGGGGTGGTGAGGAAGGAAGACGAATTTGCAGACATGCTTCATCACAGCTTAAGCATTTGAGAACTAGAATCATGATGAAATATTTTGCATTTGTCCTATCTGTGCTCTTTACAAATCACAGCCACCAGGTCAATAGAATAGACACTTTTCTGTTCAATCTGACTTTGACACTTGGTTGAATCCCAGCCTTGGTTCTCAAGCAGCAAAACCAGGACTTTCTCCCAGCTCCGCTACGAGCTATCAGGAATTGTCACACTTTTAGGGAAAGCACGGGGCAAAGTCAGAAGGAAAGGAAAGGGGATTTACAATGCTTCAATAGCTGTTAGAGCTGTTTCTGTAATACAAAATGCTAACAGCAGTGCAGTTCAGCAAAGCCATTCTTTTGCCCAAAAGTAATCTTTAAAAAAAAGCTACATAATAAAGGATATCCTGGTACTGAAAAACAAGCAGTGTAACGTGGAAGGACAGTGTGGTATGAAATAAGAAATTTTGTATGACACACTGGCTCCTATTGTGAAAAATGGTCTAAGATGCCATTCATTACTTTGGTCTGCAGTTCTTAAAGAATACAAAGTGAATATACAAAAGGCTTCTCTCCTTCGATAGCATTCTCCTTTCAAGTGTGGCAGTATGTCTGATTAATGTCTAGCAACCTAAGGGATAAGGTGTCACGTTTGTGTTGCATGAAACGTGAAATGACACAGGACTCATTGTCATGTTTTCTGATGGTGCTTTTATGTTCAATTATGTTGGTTTTTAAGCTGTTTGTTTTGCTTCTGCTGTTTGCATGGGCTCATGTGAATAGTTTAGTATTTGGGTCATGTGGCTTTGGTCACACGTGGCAGAGTTTATAGTATTTTATGCATTCTTCTATAAATAGGTGCTGAGAATATCCTGCCTCATCTCTGCATTTGACTCCTAGATGCAGCATTCACAGATGAAACTCCCTTGTGTGAAGCAGAGCTGAATGTTTACAGATGTGTTTGACAGAGCTAGCTTTTCAACTAAAAAACTCTTTCCAAATCATGTTTCTCTTACTAAAATGAGGGAGAGTTCATAAAATGGGAATCCATGTTTGATGGGAAACATGCTGCTAAGAAATACCATCATGTTGTGAAACATTGGAAAAACATGTGAAGAACAGTTGTATGATGTCATTGGAGACCTTTTTTCTCTAATTTTGTAGAGGTAAACAAATCAGCTGCAACCCTGTTTATTTAGTTTTCCCCACATCTAGGGCACCCTGTCTCAGTTGGATGCTTCACTAGGTGCAAGAATAACTGACTTTTTTCTGCAAGGAAAACTGGATGCTCTTGTATAGGCTTTAAAAAAAATTTTTTTTAAGTGACCATTCTGTTCTACCTCCTGCACTGCCTACAGTTGCCAGGGCTTCCTTCTCTTTTCTCTGCCCTGTTTGCAACCCCAGGCAATGGGAGTCTGCTGGGAAGCACGGGAATGAAACAGCGTTCTCAGGATTCCTTCTCTCCCCACACACCCTAACGTGGCTCTTCACTGCCAATGTAATGGATTGCACTGACAGTTATAAAATTACCCTTCTGATTCTGATTATTTTTCCAGACAGATGCCGCTAGGTTGCTGTGTTATATTTGGATGCATTCTTCTTATTATTTACTAATTCACATTTCTCAAGCGCAGGGCCTGCCTAGGATCAGCAAAGGGCAGACAACTCTGCATCTGCTCTCAAGCACCCCCCTCCATTGCTGTTGATTCTCACTGCATGCTGCTCCCTCCTTCCCCCTCCCCTAACTCTACAGTGCCTCAACATTTTTGTCCACTTTGCCAAGTCCCTCAAACATCTGCTTCCTCCACCCCTGCTCTTGTGCTCAAGAATGTCTCTGGCAAAAGCCTGTGACCAGAGTGACTTTCTCCACCAGAAACCTATTCTTCCCTCTTTTGGTCTCGCCCCAGCAGAACACCTCTCCCAGCACAAATAAGTCTCTGGACTGCAATCTCTAGTGACCTCAATTCAGATCTTCTTTGCCTTTCTCCACTTTCCTTTTCACTGCACAAGACTGTGACAGTCTCTTAAGAAGAAGTTTGGCAGAGCCTGACTTGGACTTCCTCTTACCAGTTTACCTTTGCCTTCAGTGATCACCCCCAAGACTCTCCCATATAGTCTCTACTGCAGATGCGTAAGTTTCTGATCTGTTTTCCTCCACCCAGCCCATGACCAGTTCCTTCCTCCTAAAACACACAAATGAAAAACCAACCACACAGAAACACAACTGACTTCTTTCATCTCTAGGCTCGTTCTGTCTTGTCAATACCATTACATAGAGAGGTTTTTTTCACACCACTTCCAGCTAAGTTCCCCTCTGCTCTGGCTTTCCTCCTCACATTTCAATAAAGATGCTGTCATTAGTTTCAAGTGATTGTTTCCTAGACAAATCTCACAGCCACTTATTCCATTTTCATTCCCTCTGTGCATCATTATTTTCAACACTCTCCAGTGCATATGTTCAAATAAATACTTACTTCCTCACACCCTTAATTTCACTGACATCATCATATCCCAGTTGCCTTATTTCTTCAACTGATCCTTTAGAAGGACTCTCCCATTCTTTCCTCCAGTTTTCTGTGGGACTTCTGCTCCGTACCACATCTAAATTATGTCATCCTTTAATATATTTCAGCCTCTTTTCAAGACTAAAGACTTGTTTTTGACTCCCCATGTTCATGGCAGGAACCTTTATTAGCATCACCAAAACCTAATGGATATGTGGCCACCAGTTAAAGCCCAGCATAACTTTAGTATGGTCTTCCTTCTTCCTCTATTTTAAGCACTTGCCACCATCTTTTGGTTTCAAGCCTCTCTGTGTCATAAATTTGAGAAGATTCTCTTTGCCTTGATTTCTCTAGTTTTCACATTCAGACCAGGTCTAATTTTCACAGCTGAAACTCCGCATAGCACTCATCCTTTTGCAGGTTGGCTGAAAATCTTTTCTTCATCTAATTGAAGTAGCTTTGCCTCGCTCTAAACCAAAGCAAGTTACAAAGATCCTTTTTCTAGCTTTGGCTCTGGGGCTTCTCTCTAAGCGTCTCTTGAGTTGCTGCTCCTTCCTTAGTGTATTTTCTTTTCAATTTTTCTGATGGAACAAATACAGTGCTGGTTTGACATCAGAGAGGCTTAGAAACATTGAGATTAAAACAGCCATGAAAAATCAGACCAAAAATTACTCTCCTCTCCTCTCCCCTCCCCTCCAAATTGAGCGGAGTTCATGCAACAGGCAGGAAGGGGTAAAATAGCTTGGGAGACCAAGGCAGCTGGTCTCATCAGACAACCGCACCCAGCTGTTTTATATATGGGACAGGAAGAGGAAATTAGAAGCTAGAGTAGGAGGATAATTCCCTGTTCAGAAGCTTAATGTGAAAAGACTGTTGTATTAAAGGCCATATTTGTTTGTACCACATAAAGATTTGAACAAATAGGAAGTATTGCCACTGTTGCAGGAAAAAAAGGGGAAAACATTTTTATTTATTTTTCCTGTGGCTTAGGTCTTTTTTTCTCCATACTATGATACTTTTGCTTTGAATATGTTTTACCAGAATACCAAGAATTGAAACTGGTTTTGTTGGATTTACCTTTCCAAATTTTTGCCCAGTTCTTCTGTGTTTCCTCATTTGTCATAAAATACAAATTATGAAAATTAGTATCTTCTCTAATTCCTATGAAAGTTTTAGTCTTGACTCCATGCCAATCAATTTAAATAATTCTTCCAACCCAAACTTTACTCACAGGGTCACATAGCATGCTTGGTCTCCAAAATAATTGTACTAAATTTCTACAGCCTATCAAACAGCTGGTTTGGACTGTCAAAAGGTCACTGGAGCAAGCAGTGATTTCCCTCTTTCAGTTTGTGAAGCATTTTGGGAAAACATTATAACTAGATTGAACTTTTTAGCTTAGTTGGTATCAGAAGAAGCAACAAGAAGGAAATACCTGTTCTCCCGCTGCTCTTACTCTGTGAATAATAAATCCATTTCTTTGTTATAGTGGTAAGTTTTTTCTTCTAATACATAAGTAAATTCAATAGTTTATAGCAAGAAGCCCTGCTCGTAAGGAAAAAAGAGGAATACTGAGCCTCCTCTCTTTCTACAGTTTTTGATTACATCATTTTTTCATTAGGCATGGTTTGTATTACAAGCAATACACAGCTTAGAATTGCCAATCTTGTCATAATTTGCAGCAGAACTGCTGTAAGATGAAGCAAACTCATTTCTAAACCTCATTACCTTCTAGAACTTCATTCTTATTTTTCCTTTCATTAATAAAAAGACACAATCCATGCTACATTTTCTATGAATCAATGAAGACTAATGGAATCATACTTTACATACTTGAAATGAGAGCTAAGTTGAAAATGAATATGGAAATTATTACAATGTATTTAGAAATTTACCATTACCATACTAAAAAACTACAGCAACATAATAAAAAAAGGCCCATAATGGATGCAGACCTATTTTGTGGACTCATAGTTTCCCTTTTTATCACAGAATATAACTTTTAAAAATGTTTGAAAAGTTTAATTTCTTACATTTAGTTTCTAAACTCTTGCAAAATGTGTCTACTGCATAATGAGAAAGTTTTAATGCCAAGATCATTTGGCATGAGAGACAGATATCAATATTTTATTGATATAAAATAAATATGTGGTTCTCATAATCATTGCCTTTCAGCGGGTGTAAATTGCTGTATTTTTTTCTTTGAATTTTGTCATCCTTAAAGCTCAAAGTGTGAGAAAATGTTTTGTTGCTGTTGATACATCTCAGGGTTTTTGATAGTGGATGTTGTTAGAATGTCTTCTGTTCCACAATATTCATGCAATGGAGTTTTATTCAGTTGCATGTGCCATCTGTAATGATGATGCTTCTTTCAGGTTTGGGAACAACAGAAGAATAAGTGGCTCTGCGTGATCTATCCGTCTAGAGAAGTCACTTGCTGCAAACACCTCACAGTGGCTTCACACCAGCTGAGTTTTGATGGCGTTCCACCTTCTACAGAAAGATTTAGGCATACGGTAGATTCCCAGATTTAATCTCAAGCTGTCTCAAAGTAAAATGAGCCTTGTACTTGGAATCCAAATATTTTTCTGTCATTGCTATATATTGTTGTTTACAGCTATGCCAATGCTATTTTTTTTTTTTTTTTACTTTTGACAACATCAGTACAATGCCAATGAAATGCATTACTTCAAAGTGTTTAGCATCCCTGGAGTATAAATGGACTATGTAAGCTACAAATGAGGTTTTCTTCACATACATAGGATTGGCTCCTGTGAGTAACCCTGCTGAAATCACTTGAATGACTTGCTTTTTAAGAAGTCTGGGGGCTTGCATACATAGTAGACTCTTAAATGAAATATTCTTCAGATTATTTGTCTTTGATGAATACATATTGAATATGGGAGGAGGGAGCAAAATGTTTACAATCACTTTAGCCATAGGTGCTAATTATGATATTAAAATAGATATTTGCATTTATTTGTATGTTCTCAAATATGAAGACTTAAAACCTGAACCAATGTTCTTAAATATGTCTTTAAGGACCACCTAGTGGACAAACTTTATACAGCAGTTTTACGTAATACTTCTCTGCAGGATTACACACTCCTCTTTTGAAAAAAAAATGTATGAATCTGTATAGGGGTGTAAAGGATAGGGGAAGAAATACACTCAATTACAGCTTGGTTGCAAACTTCCAATAATATTTATCTTCTCTTGATAAATGTCAGTGTAAAAAGAAAATTTCTTTGCCCAAATAGATATATTAAAAAAATTAGTACGTGACTTTGTTATGTTTTTTTTTTTTTTTTTTTACATGGAAAAAGACTGGAACAGATGGGCTGTTTAATGAAAAAAGTAGAAAACTGGTTTTTTACTAGATATATGTGTTAAATCCAGTAAAATACCTGCGTAGTTCTAACAGCCTGCATTCCATGCAACCACGTGTTGTATCTTCAGTCTCCAAACCAGAGTAAATTGTAAAGTAGAAGCAAACAGCATCTATATTAAAAACTAATGATGTAAAAAATGTCTTCAGTAATAATAATCTAAAATGTGAGTAACCTCAGACATGCTGCCTTCCTCCATTATGGAAATTTAAAAATATATTTTCTCAATTCAACTCTATTCCACATAGTTAGCAATACATATTCACCCTGTTACATAAAGCATACCTTGTCATGTGCAATGTGGAGCTACTGTCTGTGTTATAAAGAATAAAGATGTATTTGTTTGTCTTTATAACAGGATTTCCTCAATTTATCTTCATTCAGATTTGTTAAATATTCATTTATTCATTGCAGAATCTTGCATATTTCCTTATTCTGCACTCAGACAAAGTGTTAATAAGGGACCTTAACTATAAACCATATTTTTCTGTCATTTGTTTGTTTCTAAATACATCAGGAAGCACAGCTTGATGGAGGTATTTTTTCCTCTTGTCCTTTCTATCACTGGCACAAACCAGTATATTTTGTAAAATCATAAAAAAGGGTTTGATGCTTTGTGCTACTTATTCTGTTGTCTTAGTAAGATTCTGGAAATAAGGCCATTACTGTGCAGCAGAAATATAAATGAATTTTTGCATAGCATTCTCTATGGCATTAAACGGTTATTTCTCATTATTCCTTATAAGATGAACCCTTACTATCATAGGGACCCCCTCTATATCTTTTATACGGTCCAGGGCGAACCAGTTCATGGAAAGTGTTCGTGCTCAAGAGGAATACGGTGTCATGGAAATTCATATGGACCAAGTTATTTCTGTGGAACATTCTACCGTTGGAGAAGCAGAAGAGAGAGGAAAAAAAAGTGCCCATCATGTCTAAAGCTGGAGTCCTTCTGTGAGTGGAAAATACATGCTTTAGCAGCTACCTCTTTGTAGAAGCTGAAGTGGGCCAGTGCCAGCCAACAGGCAACTTAGAATTTGAACATGTTTGCTAATGAAAGGAAAAGCTTCCAAAAAATTAATCTGAATGGGGGTAGGGTCAGAACTGAGCCACAAACACGCATCTCATCAGATTTTAGACATGGTCATGATTCATACCAAAATCCTAGTACTCCTCTGCTATTTTAGGTATGGCCACAGTCCTCTAAGGAGGTCTGTCTCTCTTGGCCTGAATGCTGTTTTCATGTCAGGGTTATGCCACATAACCAGGATTAATCAGAGTTGCTGATTACCCCAGTATTGGGAGGGAGAGAGGGAATGGCCCAGCCTATTTGAGCCCTACCCTACGGTGGACTGTTAGGACATCCGGGACCTCTTGTCACCTGCCACTTGTGAACCTTTCCACGAGTTCATCATCTCCCCTTTGCCTATGTGGTCTTGGCTCAATGAAGATTTGTGTAGGTCACTCCAAGCATAAGGGAGGTTGGGCAGCTGCATTCTTACAGGCTGGATTTTACCTTTAGGATTAGAAAAGGATATGTCACACTCTAAATTTTGGAAAAAATCTTTTCTTCAAAACAACACATAGAATACATTCCCACTCACTTAAAACATAGAGCTAGTAGATGAGAACCAGGAATGAAAACAATTATAAATAGCCCAGAATAACTGCACTGAACACAAACTGAATAAAGTGGAAAAACAAGCAAGCAACATAGCTCGTTTGAAGTCTGCTTGATACCGAAAGGGTTTCTGTATGAATGAACTGCAATTGCTTCAGGAATATGGGTGATGCCAAGATCTCTGTCATCCTTAAATAATATAAATGAAATTATTGGGAAGGGATTGGAAAGCTAGGTGTAAAGTGGCTTAAAAAATTTCCCTCATGTCCAGAGCCTGAGTTATCCTGAAGCCTTTGGTAAGTCTGCTAAGTTAGTGTAGTCATGCAGGGGACTGTCTAAATTGAACAAGTTCCCCCCCCAGTCCTTCTAGGAGCCAGGATGCTGCTTGGACTCCACACCACCTCCATCTAGAATTCCTGCTCCTCAGCACACATACCATGCACTGGAGTTCAGAAGATTTCTACAAAGCTTATTCCACATTCTCTACATCAAAGGAATCCTTTTGCTGCAGAACTGGGACTTTTATGACTCCTTTCTGCTACATTAAAGGGACTGGATTGAGGATCTTCACCATTTGTGCAAAAGACTTCCTTCTTCTGTGCTTACTTGGGGTTAAACAAACAACTTATTTTTATATGGCCCTCAAAACCAGCTTGAAAGCACCAGAAAATCAGCTGCAGCAAGCTGTGTTCTGCTACCAGCAGCAAAACAGAGGAAGACTTCAACATCTGTGATTTTATTTAGAACAACTGTGCCTAGGACAACTGCTACAAATGCTGGTTGACAGGCAAAGAGATCTCACTTGCCTGTTCAAATTCAGTTCAGCAGTCCGAAAGGACTGGTAAGTCTGATCATCTGATGGTCACCCATATAAAAGAAGTTTGCAACTCTAATGGAGATTCTCTTACATAAAGACTGCTGCCACCAGTATACCTTACTGGCTGGATTAGCAGAAGATAGCATCCCTGCCACAGTTTTGTTTTTTTTTTTTTTTTCATTCAGGATGGACACACCTTGGGTGAATATTCACATTGCTGCTGTTCATGTTTTATGTATTCTATGGATAAATTCACAAATGAGTTTAGAATTAACACTTTTAAGAAAGAGAACAACTCCCTGATGAACTCCAATCTAAGCTGTCTAGTAGATAAACAGTTACACATTCTTCGGGGTGGGGATTGGCTTCAATATGTCCAATTTTGCAGTAGTTGCAAGAGGCTCTTTTGTTCTTTATGTCTTTATTGATGTCAGGCCACGACACAAACCACACACAGCAGGTTTTGGGACTCTGACACCTTTCCTCTAGCAGGGTTTAGAATGTCCATAAAATATGGGATTGCTCATTCCTAAAAACAAGGAAATTAGCAAAGCTGTTAAATGTGGTGGATTAGCCAAAACAAAAACGAAAGAAAAACCTTGTATTCATGAATTCCTTCTGGTACTTGTTTGGTGTTTTCCCCAAGACCTATTATAGCTATCTGCACTTTCTGATTCATGTTAAGCAGCAGAGACACTCAGTCTAGCTGCCAACAGCTTTTACCAAAGGTTAGCAGGCAGGTGGCCACCAACTCCAGCTTCACAGGTTGGTTGGTTTGTTTTATAAAGACATTTTCAACTTGAGGATATTCTAGCTAAATCCTAACTGGAACTGGCAAATTTCATACTTTTAATGACCATGAGAAGTGCATGGGTAAAACCATGAGGGATGATCTGAGCCTGTCTAGAAATGCTTGTCGTTAGACACTTGTCAGCGATTTGCTGCCAGAGTAGACCACTGAGTGTGTGCGCCTGTGTGTATGAGGAGGAAAAAACAAACAAAACACAACTGGCTCCCAATCTGTCCTGCTGCTACTGTAAGATACCTTCTCAGAGACTGCCAATGCTTCTTGCATCAGTGCTGCTGGTATTGATGAATGTAGATTTGTCATTTGAACTGCAAAATTTTAAAGCTGAATTTACACAGCAGTTTGATGTGACAAGAAAAGTTCCAAAGGTCCCCTCAGTCCAAATGGGATTCACAGCGCTCCTCAAATGTCTTATTTTATTAGGGAGATAGAAGACACCTCCCCCTGCAAACTCAGGTGAAGGGCCATAGTCAGCTATTTTGGAAAGTTCGTGGACTAAGGAGGAAAGGAGCTGGGCAGAAGAAGAATGTGTTCTTGTTTATATTGTACTAACAAACTGCCACTAGTTCCTTCTACAACTTGCTAAGCCATCATAGACCAGAAGCCCTGAAGTGCCTGGCTGGTGACAGCTCTGGCTGTGTAAAGACCTTCCACGGCATGAATGATGGGCTGCATTCTGCTCCCCTCCACCTCAGTTTTGGAAGGAGGAAGGGCGTAAATCGAAGGACCTCGCCCATTCCTGCCCTCTAATGGTGGCTGTGTCCCCAGAGAGAAAATCCCACACAGCAAAGGTGAGAGCCTGCCTCTAAAACACTGCTTAAGCTGAACTACGCAGTTTTGCTGTAGTTGTTCTGTTATTTTGAACAATCCAGGAAGAGACAACTAATTCTTCAACATACCCTCATTCAGGTTGAGTAGTTTTCCTGTAACAGTTAAAAAGCTTGACTCTGTACTGGTTTGCATTGAGTCTACCTTTTTACATCAACAGCTTATGTCAGAGTAGAACTGGGCCCTTTACTTGCCTAAGGCACTGAGCATCTTTCACACTTGCACACAGTTGTCAAGACAAATCATTCCTACTACAAGCTTCTCATTTCCTAATTTCCATTTTTCTTCACCTTTTTTTATTAAGGGTTCAGAATACCCCTGCACACGCAAATGGTTCCAAATGGCACTGCCATAGCGATCCATCTAAATGTGGTCTGTTGCTAAACAGCTGCCCTAGCCAGAAAGGCCCCTTTCACTATAATCCTGAAACACCCCTGAAGAGGGATTCCCAATTGTGACATACGGTACTGTGACGAACCTGCTCCCGCATTGCTGCGGGTACTGTGCTTGCCCCCCCTTCAGTGGGGGGTCACTGGCAGGGCACTGCCACCCTGTCTCTCGGGGCTGCCCAGGCACGGGAAACCATCTTCCACTTGGGACCAGGCAATGCCATCAAACGTGCTCATGAACAGCATGGCTAAACCCATCGCCAGGGACCAAATTCAGGGATAAAGTGGAGGAAGGTTTAAGTTACATCATGAAAAACAGTTCTCAATGGTGCCTTCCACAAAGGGACCAGGAAAGGGTGTAAATTTCCCCAGCTCTGACTCCCCTCTAAATCCGACTCCAGGTTTAACAGACAGGCAAAGACCAAAAGCACCTGCTGGGCATTTACACCTCACACCACCTCCTCACGTCCTCCTGCTTCTGAATGTCAGGCAGCTCAGCGTGCTCTGCCACTTCTACAGCAGCAAAATCCGTCTTCATCTGGTATTTCTAGGACAAGCCCTTGTTCAGCATTCTTAGCACTTTTCTGTCCCTGATTTGATTTTCTCTTTGCCCCCAAATTCAATTTTCCAGCAAATTATCCCAGCTGCTCGCGAAGCCTCCCCTGAGCACAGGCAGCAGGCTGCGTTCCTTTGTGGCACACGCTGCTCATCACACCCGCCCAGCCCCAGCCGCCGCCGCCCGCCCCCTCCCTTCCCTCAGCGAGGAGCGACGGGAACACACGGCGGCCCGCCCGCCCCCGCCCCGAGGGAGCTGCCACGCCGGGCCTTCCGGCAACCGACAAACGCAACCCGAGGGGCGGCAGCGCCGCCGGCCTCTCCCGCCCTCCAGAGGGTGAGCGCTCCGCCCGGGATCGCCCCCGCCGCCCCTCACTCAACGGGAGGCGGCCAGACAAGATGGCGGCCGGCGCACAGACACACCCACAAACATCTTGGATTGGTGTTGCCCCCGCCCGCGCCGCCGCCCGGCAACAGCGACACCCAGCGGCGCCTCGGCGCGCCGCGGGCTCCCGCCGGCCGCGTTTTCCCCGCCTTTGTCCCACCCTCACTCGTTGTGACGTCTATGACGTCAGAGGGATGCCCCACCCTCGCTCGTTGTCACCGTCTGTGACGTCAGAGACAGCAGGGCGCACGCCAGGCGCGTGCCTTGTGCCGTTGGCCGGCACCTCCCCTCGCTTCCGCCTTGGTAGATTTTGCCGGCGGTGCCAGTCGGGGCAGACACCATTGCCGCCGTTCCTGCGCCGTGCTGGGCGGAGGAGGCCACAAACGCGTCGTCTCTCACGGCCTTCTCCTCACCCGCTTCCAGAACATCCCCCTTCAGGCTCAAGGCAGCAGAGGAGGATCCATGCCAAAGGGGAGCGTGGAGAGGATGGACGGTGCTAACTGACCCGAGAGCCTTCGGGGAGCGCCCCTGGGTGCAGTGGGAGAACAGGGTCAACGAGCGGGAAAATCGGCTCGTGCCTTACTGGATGCAGTTTTACATGGCCTGCCCCCAGGAACAGTTGGCATTTAAGCAGTTAGTGTGACGCGCAGCAATCATCTATGAGTGTCAGATGCCCGACTCTTACCAAAGAGGAGCAACAGATTGTTCCTGAGTCATCGAGCACTGCAGAAGGTCTCATCCACTGCGAGGGCCTGTAATCTGCTGCTTTGAAGCACAGTAGGTGGTGAGCCACGACAATGCGACAATCAAATGATTTTTTCCTGTGCTTTTTACAATTATTTACATTCAGCAATTCAGAATTTCAATATTCTCTGGTAGAGGTTGTGAAAGCCTATGGCCTTTGATATCAAGATTATTTTCCTTTATCTGTTTCGGTATTTGTATATTTTGCCCAACAAAAATATGTTTACAGTTGGATATTTCTAAGAATAAAACCACTTATGATCTAGACAAAATCACACTATTTGCTGAACCTTCCAATTAGCTGTTTATTTATATAACAATTAACCTCCCCCTCTGAAATCCTACTTGAAAAAATAACAAGACCTGCTGTATTTAAATCAAACACTGAATACATAACAAGTTTCATATTCTGAATACATGGTTTTGCATAAATGCAATACCTGAAAGGGCCCTGAAGCAGTGTACCTTACAGGTTTGCATTAAATGTGTGACTGACCCTATTTGTGTAATATAAAAGAAAATCATTGTCTTTCATCCATACCAAAGAGCAGTGCTGTAATACAAGTTGGCAGAATGGATCAGGTCAGGGGTGACAACCAGTGAATGCTGATGGTCTGCAGAGGGTATGGAGAGGATGTATGGAAGAAAATGAAGGGATTACTTATATAGCAATTACTGTAAAAGCACGCATCTGCAATTTCCAGGAAGTTCAAAATCCCCATGAAGTTCAATACCAGCTCTAATCCTTATTCTGGGAGGAGATGGATTTGAGAACATCAAGTTTAACTGAGGAGTTTGTTTTGCTATCTCACCCTCCATTTCTACAAGTCTCCAGTGTCTAATAATGTAGCTAGTCTTGATTTCAGTTTTCCCTAGAAAAAAATGTCCTCGGGTGACAGCTCCATGCATCACTGGTGCTGCTCTGGAAGTCAGTTGTTCTAAATACGGATCAGGCTCTGACTCTGGGTGCTTTTCAATAAACTCTTTATTAATCTGGCACCATTTCCTACCAAAGTATTAGGGTGGGAACTGTTCCATTGGCAAGATTATGTCTAAGTCTATACTTAACTGCAAACTACTTAAACTAAATAATGTCACTGTCGGTTATAGTTATGTCAGCTGCATCACAACTAATTCAGTGCTTTTGACACATACACTCATCTGTAATGTCTTCTGTTTGGGCTAGCTCAGAGAAGAAATAAAAATAGCATAGGATATATAGCTTTTTTCCAGCCTACATAAGCCAATGGCTACTTAGCTTTTGAGAAATCCTTTCTTTCTGGGCTTTTGCTTGATTTGGTTTGATTTTGGCACATGTGGCGATTTTCCCCAGTGTCACTTTTCATTTTCAGGCAGCGCAGGACATCTTCAGTCCTTCTCACAGATTCATCCATGCCTAACTAGCCCGCCCATGTTCTTTCTCAGTAATTTTATTCAATATGGGAGAAAATACCATTCTAGTACCTGTAAACAAAATCCCAGATAAATTTCTCCTTTATACTGGTAACAGGTGCTGGGAGTATGCACCACCAGCCACCTTGTTCTAAAAGCCAGATGTACGTTTCCACTGACTTTCATCCTAGGGTAAATGGAGAAAGATAAATATGTACCACTGAGCCTTTCCTTACTGGAGATATATGTAATAACTAATAAACTGGAAAACGTGCAATTTGTCACTATGCTATGGAAAATATCCTGAGATTTTTCTTAAACTGTTTTTGTCCTTTGCTTCTTCAGTGACAATGTTTTCCTGAGGAAGCCGTAGAATTGACATACTTTTACCCACTAATAGACTTTTATCCTCTTCCTTTGGGTTTTCTGTTACTGTGAATAATTTAGATTCCTGTACTGCCTTGGTCTGTGCATCACTGTCCAACCTGAAGAAGGACATAGTACTTTTCTGTCTGGTAAACACTTTTATTGCCATCAGCTGTAGTACTGTCTACTGTTCTGCTGAAGAGTTCACTTGAATTTTTAGATTTTGTCTTCTCGTGCATGCCCTGCTGATGCCTCCATACTCATTTCCCCTGGGCTGGCACTTCCCTTGCTGCCTGCTGCTTGTCAGAGCAATCACTCCTGTGAAATTGCCTTTGGACGAGGTGGGTTTTTTCCTTCAAGACAAATTATAATTACTTACAAAAAAAAATTAATTCTTGTATGGTTTAACTGAGATTTTTGTTCCAGTTCACAATCCCTAAGTCTTACCAGCGGCCCACCCCAAATGGCTCTGTAGAAAATCTTCACAAAGTTTTGCAACAAACTCTTTTGTCATTCCCCTTAGAAGGATAGACAGTCCAAAGGAAACAAGTTTGCCCTCCCAGCCAGTGCTAGGTCCTGTATTATATAGGCAGGCCTCTGGCGTATGTTTGCTTTTTGCAGCACCCAACTCCCTCCAGCCAGCACCCTGAATTGAGGAACTAAAGAGGACCCGTGACATGGCACTAATGAATGAGCTTCCAGAACTGCAGCATGGGCATGCAGGACAGGGGTTAATGGAGGGAGGTGATGGAGGCAATCACTACACATGGTGAATCCATGACTGATTTTTATGACACTTTCTTCTTATAACGCCAGTGTGAAACACTGTAGCCCCTATCTTGGTCATTCGGTGGGGTGTGTAGTCTTCACAGTCTGTCTGTGTTGTTCATAACTAGCCGTCTTCACCTAGCGTTAAAGGAAAGCTGTTAAGAGTACAGAAAACTTCAGAGCTAGAAATAGAAACATCTTGGCTTCCTTTTACTTGCAGGTAGCAGAGAATTCACTCTAGTTCAGTGAATTTGGATGTGGGGGGAGCTGCTCATTGCTCCACTCCTTCGGGTCGAACACTTTCTTAATTCCCTTTTACTCTTGTAACCATGGCTATTCAAGCCCAGATACCAATGGTCTTTACACACCTTGGTTTCATTGGGAGTGAGGTACCCATTGCCATTAGAAGATCTGAGATGTGACGCTGAGTGGCATTTGCTGCAGCCCCATTTTGTTCAGTGCCTGGTGCCCACCGGCAGTGCATAGCAGAGCATGAGAGGGGCCCTCGCATACCCAGGGAAGCTCAGCTCTGCGGCAGGGTGCCTGCACGCTGGCTGTGATGCTTGCACACAGAGTACCCCTCAGCACTAATCACCCCTCCACACACCTCTTACAGCTCCTCCTCAGCCGAGAGCCTGCTTGAGCTGTGGTGTCGACCCTAATAGTTAAAGTGTAATGGTGTCTAGTTCTAGGTAACTGGCATTAGCATTTTAAAAACCACTTTAGTACTATGGGACTGGAGTGTCTAGATGCTACTGTAACTTGATAATAATAGAAAACAATGATACATGTGAGTGTTTGAATTATAGGAATTATTTCAGAACAGTAGGACAGAAATGGTCCTCTTCTCAGCCCTTCCAGCTTATTGAAACTGGTTGTCTTTTCTTGGTACACAATAACTGCTATTTACATCTAATTTATTATAAGCACATGTTGAGTAATAGACCATAAAGCTTTTGGAGCTTCTATTTTCAGTTACATTGTACCGCTGCTGAATAAGAAATGCAATTGCTGAAATTTGTTTTCAATGGTATGTTGATTAAAAGCTGCTTGAGTTTAAAATTTCCAACCATCTAAAATGAAAACCCTTCACATGCTTCATATCCCCGGCCAGCCAGAGAGTTTATTTTCCTACAGTGTATAAATAATGGATTTTGCTGTTTGTATGAATCCATCATCAAACTAGGTTGAATTCTCAATTGGCAGTATGAATTGTCTTGCAGTGAAGCTAACTAGCTGGAACTAATTTTGAAATGGGTATAGTGCATAATTATGGTAACCTAGTGTACAGGGACTGATCCACCTGAATCAGTCATATCTAATGTAGAAAAACATGAATAAAAATTACACTGAAAACATAGCTGCCTGGTTATAAACTAAATCTGTTTTTGTTTAGTGATTTAAATCCCTTTACTTAGCAGAAATCAAGTGTCAAAGTTGAATATATTTCACACTAGCTTTTTCAGAGAGTGCTTTAAGCATAACCATTAGCAACAGTTTATGGATAATCTTGCCTCTGGAGAGGGGGAAAAGATGTCCACAGAAAAGGTAAAACCATTCAGACAAACTTCATGGTTTTAAAATTTACTTTGCCTTTAAATCTTTTGTGTTTCCAGTACCAGAGTGGTTCAGAAACCATCCGGTTAAACCATTTGCAGTCGGCCTGGTGGCTGCAGGGAGTTCCCCAAAATAGGTTTATTCCAAGCGGAGCAGCACACAGTCAGGTGACCAGCAAGGTTGAAAGACATAGCAGGAAAAACAGAAAGTAGCAATGTTGATTCCCATGATGGGAAAGTTTTTGGTAGAAGGGATGTTGCCAACAGAAGGGTTCAGCAAGGATGAACTGAGCAGGTGAACTGTTGGGAAGGAAATTGGTGGAAGACATGGAAGGAAGTATGAAGGGGGAGATAATTTAAGGGGATTAAATACACAGAGACTTGCCAGTTGTGCTGGAGTTTGAGGATATCTGAACTAGAAAGGGACAGGGGGAAGGGATGAAGCCTTTGAACACAGAAATTTATGGACCTCTGAAAGCAGAGATAAAGATAAGGCCTTTCAGAGATGGCTGAAGATGAAAGACTAACAATTAATCTAATTTTGGGAGATATATCTAGCTAAGGGAGCTTCAAGATTTAAAACTTTTGTTGTTGATGCATGTGTTATGGTGTTGTGTCTCCCTGGATAACACCCTGTGGCTGGATGAACGAGGATTCCAGTTACCTTCCAGCTCCATGCCTTGCCAGGTTTGTATCACTTCTCCAGTGTTATTAGCCAACCGTGAGCTTCCTGACATAACCAGAGTAGTCAGGCTTTGCTATACAGTTACTTTTTCACCTTAAAAAGAAGGAAGATGCACTTGCATCTAATATTTACCTTGAATGTAGCTCATCAAGAACCCAATTGAGTTGCTGAAAGGCTCTGCGGCTATCAGACTGCTGATTTGTTATCTCCACGCAGTGGTATGACAGGTGCTGAGACTTTCACCACAATTCTCAAGTAATAAAAGTACTTTTCTAACAGCAGCTATTGTTTATTTCAGTTTGATGAATGCTGAGGTAGCAAACAGCACAGGGAGAAACACAAATAAGAATGTAGCATCTTTACAAATGCAGTCACTTCTCCTATGTCCAATTCATCTCCTTGGAGAAAAGGGAGTTGTAGACTGCACCCAGCTCGGCTAAGCTGGGATGGATCAGAGAGGTCACTCAGTCCAGAGCTTTGCCGTTGTGGGCCCATGTTTCCTAAGGGATTTTTCAAGTCTGCATTTAAAAGGCACAAGTAAAAGCTCTCTGTCCCTTCCACTGGGGAAATTATTCCACAGGTTATCATAATTAATGTTCAGGAAGCATTTCTTGATACTCAGAACATGTTTTTGCTTCTCAGTCACTCTGGGCTCTTTGCTGTTCCCTGTGAATCCCATTGAAAAATGCCTTTCCTTCACTGGTGGTCTTCTTCAAATATTTGTAGGCTGTTATCATGTCCCCCATTAATCATTTCTTAGCCAAGCAATTTATATATTTAACTCTTCTAATCTCTCCTCATAAATCAATCCTCCTGGTCTTTGGATCATGTTTGGTGCTTTTCTCTGAACTCTCTAATTTGTCAATATCTAGAAATACATATAATATTCCAGATGGAGCTGTACCAGCACCATACAGAAAGTGGCTATTTCTTCCTTTGTCAGTGATGTGATACAGTTTACTCTGTCCAATATTGTACTGGCCTTTTCACACCATATCATGTTGCCAATTCATGTCATTTAGCATGAGCTATCTCCCCTCGATCTCTTTCATCATTATTGCATCCCAGATTTCTCCTTCCTGTTATTCATTCTCAGATGCTCTCGCATTTTTTCAAAGCTGAGACTCCTTTAGTTATTTTCTTTCCATGGTTCTATCTTCTCTAGGAAATTCTCTATTATTTTCTTTGTACCCTGATCTTTCTGTCTTTCATACTTGTATCTGTGAGTTTCATCAAAGTGCTGTGCACTCTCTTTTCCAGATCATTAATAAAGTAGTCCGACAAAGACTGTTCCTAGCAGTCATCCACATGGTAGCCAGGAGACACTTCCCACCACCTTGCTACATTGCAGCTTATTTCCTGTAATTTCATTACTTCAGCAACTTGAAAGCCACATGGAAATGGCCAAGCCAATGTGAATTACTTTTTTTTCAGCTAAGATCCTGTGAGATACAACGTCATACCTCTATTAAAGCTCATCTGCACTTGCAGTAGTTCCCTGTCCTAGCTAAATGCTCTGTACCCAAGGCTCACTGAAGTCAGAAGTGACTATTAGGAACAGAAAGGGGATTTACGAGGGAGTGTCTGGCTGCAGTACCCTTGCTGTTGTTAGAAGTTGGTAATGTTAATCTTTTCCTCTGCTCTATTTTTTCACTTATTTGGCTTATGCACAGTGAACATAAAGGAGTTTAGCTAATTCTTTTACGTCCTGTAGGATGCAGGTTGTCCAGTTTTTTTTATTTGTTCACATTTCCCTAATGTGTTTCCTTACATGTCCTTCAGCAGTTGTCACAGTTTCTTTCACAGGATCCTCATCCCACCCTCCCTCAGTGCTCCAGGCATTTCTTCATGGTTTTTCCCACTGAGGAAATACTTGAAAAGGAACTTGGTGTCAGAGCCATTTCTGAGTCTTTCGATTATTCCTCTCATGTGTGAAAGGATCTGTTCTCACTAGCATTTCTTTTCTTCAAAGAATACTTATAAAAGACCTTGAAAGAGTCAAGGTCAATCTCCTTGAACTCTTTGGCTAACAAAGTTCTGCAATATGTTTTTTTTCAGTTGGTTTGGGAGGGTTGGAGGTTTTGGGGAGGGATGTTTTTCGATTGACCAAATAGTCAGAAGAGAATAATTTATTTTTAGTGTAGCTCCACCATCTGTGCAAGGAAAATGAAATCTTTGTTGTGAACAAATATTTGCACCATAACTTGATGCCAGTTGTATTGTCCTGAAGCACTGGTAAACTTACACTCTTTAAAATAAGCATAACTGACCTGGATTTCTTGTGCTAGACCCTGAAAGTGGATTAGAGTATATCTAGTTTTTCTTCATTTCATCATTTCCATGTATAATTACAGTTAGTGATCTCCAGAATGAGATGAAATTGAGTGATTTTACATTCTTTAAATTACACAACTAAAAAAATAATTAGAAACGTAACCTTGGATGACAGTAACTTCTTCAAATAATTGATGAGAGAAGGAGCAGAACATGATAGCTATCAGAAAGGAGTCTTGGCTCTCAACACAAAAAGGAAGTAAGAAACACAGTGAAAGACCAAATTATGTCTCATATTGCCTCCATGACACTTCTTTCAGTTTGAAAGATTTTGGTAAGTGATAAGTAATCAGCATAACGGTCTTGGGGAATAGACAGATATTACTATCTCTCTTTAATATCTATTATTAAAGACGGGGAAGCAAAGGGGTGGCAGTGATGCAAATTGACCATGTGGCACGAACCAGACCTATAGTGAGTGAAAAAGAATCTCTTTCCTATTCTGTTTACCCAAGCTACTTTATCACTGCAATTAGGTATATTTAAAAAATAACAAGTACACAAAAGCAGTAGGAGATAATGTCACATTGTCCCGAGAAAAGCATGAGATCTGACCTAATAATTCTTTCACTTTTCTAATACTTGCCATTCTGAGTTACATTCCTGGGTAGTGCAAATTTTTGGCATGCTGGCCAGTTCTATTAATATCTAAGTTTATGTTATTAGGGATATTTTTACAGTGATTAATTTCATTACAGGTAGGGCTCACTCTTTCAGAAAAAAAGTTCCTCTGGAATATGCTATAATGATTGTCTGTAGTCCCCTTGGGTATGCTAGCAGTGCACTGTAGATGGGTTAATTGACAGGACCGTTGTTTCACCCCACTGTATGTTGTCCTTTTTCCACACTGCTGGATGTAAAGTTCAATACTGCCTGTGCAAAGTCTGCTATTGATTTCAGTGTACTATGAATCCATTGTGCTTATGCTGAATGGACTCAAAGCAATGTGTGTTTATTCTGCATGTGTCAAATGATGTTCTGCTACAACCTTGTGCCTTACATGTGAATGTTGTGAAAGAAATGGATAGAAATTGCAAAAACTACCCCATTAAGAAGGCCAGGTCTCTGGCTTTCATTTGATTCTATCCTTTTAAATAGAGGAATGTCTAATTTTATATGGAATGCAGTAAATATCAATGTTGAGTTAGAAACAGAATTAAAAAAAAAAAGTATTCTTGGCTTACTCAGAGATGAAGAGGAAAGAGATGTCAATTAATAGTATGGGCTGTTGAGAGCCTACGTGTAATGAACGGCTAGTTTCAGTCATGTTGTTAGAAAATAAATGACTTCCTTATAAAACTTTATCATAGTTGGCACTCTTTCTCTTATTGAAAAGAAACAAAAGACTGATCTGGCATGAAGCCTATACTACATTTTACCTTTAATGGAGATCTCTTCAGATCTAAGTTTTAGGCAGACTCATGGTTATATTGCAGCAAACTTCCATCTTTATTGCTTATTATGAAAGTGAGTTTTATGGAAAACAGGACTCTCAAGCTAACAGCTTCGTGTGCTTATTAAAATTTAAAGTTGGTTTTGTTTTTTTTTTTTAACCTGGGACTAGCTCAGTATTGTTTCCGCACAGTGTGCAAGCTCAAGAAATGAAAGCGCCTGAAAAACAGTGTGCAGCTAGTTGAGTAACGGCAAATGTGTGTGGTCTGAAGATGGAGCAGTCAACATTTAAGTGTTGGCTGTTTTGCTGGCTGCCTTCACTCAAAACAGGTTTTGTGTGGGGCTCCTTCCCTCTTCCCTTGTGCAGCTGCTCAGGAGACGCCGTTGGTGCATGAAGAGGCATAAAGGTTTAATGCCTCCCGGCTGCAAACTGCTTGAACCCTGTGGCTGGTTGGTGCCAGCAGCCATATTTCAGCCCGACCCTTGCTCTCTGCTGGGACAGGTTGGTGGTGGCTGTGGGCACTGGGAGCAGCTGTGGGGAGAGCGGGGAGGCCGTGCCCGGCCCCAGCCCAGCAGCAGGGCTCTCCCGCACGGAGGTGTCACCCAGCTGCCTTTGTAGGTCTGTGGTGGCTCTCCTGCTGGTCTTTGTACAGTTGAACCTGAGTTATCTGAATTTATTGTTAGAAAACCCCCTCTGTTACTTGAAACATGTTCTTCGTGTTACTCATTACGCTGGAGAGGAACGCGGTAATATTAACATTTGATTATCTCTTGTGTTTTGCCTCCGCTGTTGCATTTCTGCAGCTGATGTTTTCCTTTTTTGGGCTGAAACGCTTTTCCCCGTGTCGTGTGGGCCCCGGTCCCTCGCTGTGTGCGCCGTAACCCCTGGCAACGCCCGGCACCTCAGCACAAACACGATGGATGGCAGCTCCCCACGTACAAGCGCACATCTCCGGCGCCCACCCGGCTGTGGACGCCACCCCGGGGGCTGCGGCAGCCCAGCACGCTCCCCCACTTGCTGCCAGCCAGAGCCCTTAACCCCGGCTGGGCTTTGTTTATTAGCAGCAATGCGGCTAATGAAGTTGCCGTGAACTTCTTCGTGGTTTACAGCATGTGAGATTTTCAGACTCGTCCATCATTGGGTTTATTTTGTTTCCGTGGGTTTTGCTGACATCAATAGCAACAGAATGAGGTCAGCACTGAATTCTTCTGAAAATCCATCCTCTAAGGAATTTGTTTTTCCCCAGTAAACCAGTAAATAAATAAATCTGGTGCTCTATAGTGATTTAGCTTCTTGAGAAGCTTCAGCTCAGCAGTGGTCTGTGACTTCCAGAGAAGACCTGCTTTTCCCCAGTTGGGTAGATGGGTTGGCAGAGGAGCAGCAAGGTCAGGTCATCTGTCCAAGGGCTTCACCAGGAGAAGGATGGATCTGGGTTGGACCCAGGCATGTCCTGGATCTGTGAATCCGCTCCAGCTAGAACCATTATTTTGCGTTTTCTCTCATTATGCTTCTGCATCTAAAATGCACTGAATAGCAATGCTGGGTTCAAATAATACTTCTGATAAAGTAAAGCAAGGAAAAATGTGCTGATCTTAAGGAAGGATGGGCAGCTATTTCTGTTCTTGTTTGTGTCTGTGTGGAGACAACTCGAATTAATGGAAACCCCAGGGAGCATTTGAACACCAAAGTTGACCCACTGAGTATTTTGCCATCTGCTTTCTTTTGGAAGAAATATTCCAGAGAAAGTTGGGAAAAAGTCATGAGTGCTTTAGAGCTAGCATTGTGATATTATTTTCTGAAGATTTATTGCCTTTTGATGGCAGTCTTTCAGCAGAAACTCGTGAGTAGTTATGTTGTGAAGGAATTAGGAACTTTTGTGGCTTGTCTTTAATTTACAAATCAGCAAGAGTATATCTCTCTGAGGTGGCATGCGATTTGAGTCATTTACATTATATGACATGGCAACTTTCTCCTATGTGCAAATTGCCCTCCAGGAACGTGACAAAATGGCAGTCACTCACATTTAAGTGTTGGCTTACACCACAAAATTTAGCTCCACCTCAAAAGTTCTTTAGAGTTCTGAGTGGTCCCATTAGAAAAGAAGAGATCCAAAAGCTGAATTCAAATCATACTGGAGTATCCTCTGTAATTTCAATTTGTTTGGATGTAGGATTTCAGTTGGCTCATCTTGTCTTTCAATACAACCTCAATCTTGATAGGCCTTTTTGTGTTCAGTATTTCTTTGTTTAGAAACACCCTTTTGTATGTTTAAATCCTTCTATATGTCTATGCACCTTTTATTTTTGTTGCATTTTTAATCCTATTTTACTTTGCTTCACGATCTGGATAGTACATTAAATATGCATACTTGTGTCGTGTCTCTTCACCCTTATTGCCTAATTAGGACAATATTTTCCTATTCATGCCTGGGAATAGCAGATTTCAAAAACAATTCCATAGATCTAGACTTACTGTGAGGTTTTATTTTGGAAGGAGTTATTCTCCTGATGAAAATACAACCATCATATCAATTTAATATTCGGTCTAACTCCCTGAATCCTATGTTTATGGCAAAGGATCAAGTCAATAAGGCTTTATGACTTTGTCACAGTAGAGTCCTTTCCTCATTCAAGGAATAAATCCCAGGCCACACAGAAACCCATTATGTATTCTTGATATGTAAACCATTCCAGAATAAAATTTAATAACAGTAATGAAACTAAATCAACATGACAAATTTCAAATAATGCAGTGGAACATTTTTTTTTTTTATCCCCCAGCTGTTAAGACTAACTGAAATGGCAGAATCATGATGTGCAAAGTCCTACACAATAATGCTATGGATTTTGCTGCTGCTGCTGCAACAAGAAACAACCTTTATCAAAAAAACATCTGCTGAGTTCCCTTTGCAATCACTAGCAGCTGAGACCAGTACACAGTAAATTATTCTCCCCATTCCATCAGCCCTCTTTATTCCTCTGATGCAGCATACAGTGCACCACCAGTAGTTGCTAGAATATTTGTGCTGCGGGTACACTTGCTCTTATATTTATAAATAAAGGAGTAAAACACAACAGGGAAAAGTTCACATACAGAAGGTTTCGGTTCAGGGCTCCTGCCACTTGCATATGTTTAAAAGGAGATGAAAACTAGATTTAAGGGACCTCAATCTCATTTTAGTCCAAAAGGTAACCTGCCTCAGATTCTATGGCAAGGAACATCATCTGGATAATAAATATGATCAGCTGGATTTTTGATTGATTCAAGTCAGTGTATAGTTTGGACCTGGCCTAGTTTTCGCTAAGCCCTTTCTTGTCTATTGTTGGAAATTTTCTGAAAGCTGGAGATCTCAATCGGTGTATGCTACTGGACAGCTAGCTAACAAAGGCTATGTTAACTAACAAATCATGTCCCCAGAGCTGTGGTGGTTGCTGACATGATGGATGGTGCTGCAACATCAGGTAGGGCCCTATGTAGCCCCCCCCTTCAGGGGCTCGTGAGACTTCCGAAGGCCTTGTGCATTGGTTGCATGTCAGGACTTCCTATGGAGAGGGAAAGTCAATCTCAGTTTGCAAGGCCCAAGAAAAAGAGCAAAATAAAATCACAGCTTTCCACTGTGCAGTCAGATAGCTGCTTCACATCAAGCCTGTCTGCATCAATTCCCTGTGTTCTCTGTCCCGTGACCCCCAGTCCTACATCTGGTAATCTTCCCTCAGTGAAGCAACAGCAGTTACTGTAGCCCTAAATAATGCAGGAGGGAGACGTCTGTGATAGGATCTGGGGGAAATAGCAAAATCTGGGTTTTTAACGTGCTGGCAAAATCAGCAGTTAACAGCTTGATCCAAGAGGAAGGTTTCCTACTAAGAATTTAGTTGTGTTACGGGTGAAAACCTGGAAGTATTGCAGGGCTGCTGCAGAGGGCTAGCACACGTGGTTGGGTTTGCACCAGCTGTGGCTATCACAGAGAGTATGGAGAAACCAGACCCTCTGAAAATAAAGCAGTCATGGTGTGGATAATGGTCTAATAAGTAAGTAGATAAATAAGGGGGTTGTGGTGGGGACTCTGGCCACGTGTCCAGCCCATGCCCATCACCCTGGTGGCTCTAGGTCCTCTGGAGACTACAGAAGACAAGAGCAGCATGGGGCTGGACTGCCAAGGTGGGTGGTGCTGGTGGATCTGCAGCTGTAGGAAGGGGACACATGGCTTACATGCTCTTCAGAGGGGGGACAAAAGTCTGCTTGTGCCTTGAGGGAAAGTGGGGAAGGTGGGCCTGCCTCGGGGCGGGGGGGGGGGGGTGCACATGGAACAGACTGTTCCCCCTTGTGCTTTTACCCTTCCTGTTTATGCATTACTCCCGTCCCTACGATAGTTAAAAACAACTCAGATCCTGATAGTACTTTTAATATATATGGTCTGCAACTGTAAAGGGCTATTCCCTATTTATATCATTCAGTATTTTTTAATTACTTGATGTACTTTTCCCTCTGTGGAGCCTTCAGCTTGTTGTGCTTGCAGAGCTATTTATATTCTGCCTTGCCTTGGGACTACTTTCAGAACAGTCGGTATTCAACCTTTCCGAAGAAAAGTCTTTAAGCTCTGGAAGCAGGCAATAAAAAACTAGAATGCACACAACACAACAAATAATACTAGTTGCACCAAATCCTATTAATTATTTTTAAATGTCCTTCAGCTCAATTACAGAGGAAACTATTGGCCTCTTGGCTTAGAATAAAAGCATAGAGGCTGCATGATGGGCTGTGGTCGTAAGCGTTCCCCTGAGCTCTGATGGGAATGGAGAACAGACTTGCGTTCGCTGCCCTCACTGTGTACATAAGGTCAATGTATCAGAAAATAGCCAGTCGAGCAGCTAGTTTTAAGAGCTTTCAGGCACTGATTATGAATCTTATTTTATTGTTAATGTTCCTTTTAAGCTTGACATTGATCTCCTTATTGCATTACACACACAAAGCAATGAATTATTTTTTGGATGTATAAAGGCAGATTAAAAATACTCCTGAACTGTCTACCCGCTTCATGGAAATATTAAGCAATGGACCCAATGTGTGACAAGACGGGAATCCTCTCTCTCTGGGATTTCACAAGGGACTAGGGAGTCACACGTAGACTGGTCCGGAGCTTTGCATGAGAAAACAATGGTATGTTTTCTCATAAAACCAGTGAGTCATTACAACCAAAATGATTTCAAGGAAGGGTCAGTTTCAAAATTGTTTGATTCAGAAAGTGCTGGGAAAATTTTTTGATTTTTAAAGGACTTGTGTCAACATTTTCTTAATGGAAAACAAAAATTATTTGAAGTAATCTTTTCCTTTGAAACACAGGCTAACTCAATACAAACTTAAATGGTCAGAAGGGAAATATTTTGAATGAATATTTTAAAATTGGTAAGGGCATGTTTGATTCACTGTCACCCATTTTGTTTTCAATTTAATGAATTTTGATTTTTCTAACACAAGGAAGCATTTCTTGACTTGTTGTTCATGGTTATATAGACTCTGAGACAAATTTATTTGGCATAAATATGCTAAATCTTATTAACCTGACTGTACTTTGAGTGAGCTTTCCTATGACAGACCACAAAGTAACAGTTAGACATTCGTTACTCACATTGCCTGCCTCTTTCCTGGATTGGCTCTGAGATAGCCCGTGTTTCAGGTATGCATGTTACCCATCCCTGAATGACATTTTGGAAAAAATGAATTCAAAAGGGATCCTTTTGGGTTATTCAGAACATCCAGGACTTGTTATACTGTTTCTTGGTTAGGAGAAGCTGAGAAGATGCTGTCCTGCTCATCTGCTTTCACTAGATAAATATCTATTTTGTGGGATGAAAGAGGTAGTAGCTGGTGTAAAGTATATAGGGTAGTTTGTAGTCTGAGTATAAGAAAAGGTTGTTTTTAACTGTCTTGAAACACACATACATCTTCAAAAATACATTTAAAATGAGAAAAAATTGCACCTATTATGTGTCAGTGTTGTCACAGTCTACCCTGGTGATTTTTTAAATTCTACTTCCCTGCTTGCTGGTTACAGTTTGACTCAAACTTGTATTGCAGTCACAGTACAATGCAAAAAGGATATGTACAGGTATAGTGACTTAACTGGTAGCTGGTATTCCGTCTAGAGTGTCACATGCTCTTGTGAGCTGGGCAATATCAAATTTCACTGTATATTTTGCAGTCCCTTTTATAGCCCATCTCTTTGTTTTTACTGATCTTATTTTGATTTCCCTGCCGTAAATACACAGGAAGGCAGGGCAGTGTTTTCAAGAGGTTGTCCGAGAGCTTTCCCATGCAACAGGAACCGCCAAACCCCTGACCCAGTTACAGTATACTTGCAGCGGGAGCTATCTGTAACTGTGGTTTGTGACCAGGACAAAACTTTCCCAAAGTCCCTTGGACAGCTTAAACCGCAGGATATTTCATTTGATTTTGGCCAAGCCTCATTGGAATCTGGATTTCCAAAGAGGGAGGACAGCAAAGGTGGGGTGAAGGGAAGCGTGTCAAGGGAGCAGAGGGTAGCTCTCTCGCTGGTGTGACTGACATCCCCGCCTGGATGGGTTGCTCCGTAACAGGAAGGACCATGTCCAAAAATAAATGTTCTCAAGCATTCATCTAGCTATGAACTGTGAGGCCAGCTCAGCCAGGTGTTGATTCCTGGACTTGTCCATCCCTGTTCTGTAGTATGTCTAGATTTGACTTTAAAATTAACTTTACCTCTAAGAGCTCTGCTGAAATAGGGCCTCCCAATTACTGAATAGCAAGAAATGTTTTATAATTTGCAGTAAAAGTTGTGACAGTTAGAACCTTCATTTATTTCCCTTTTACATAAAATGAGGCCATGTGCATAATACAGGTTAAAAAATCCTCATCTGAATCATTTGAATACCCCCGTTCCATCAATTTCTCTATGAGTATATCTGGGTAAGAGTCACCCTCTTGTGACAGCCACGACTAAGAGGACTGGTTTGTTGCAATGTGTGAACTGTTTTGCAGGTATCATAACAAACCAGGCTAATTTAGCAGGCTCTGGTAACATTCAGCCTTTCCTTCGCTGACCTTCTCTGGAGAAAATCAGGATTTCTGACTACGTGTTCTCATATTTGAAAAATCCAGACTAATAGAGTTGTTGTTAGTTACAAAAATCCCCAAATGTTGTTAGTCTTGTTAAAATATTCATTAAAGAATGGCTTGAGGTTTTTTCTAAATTATAGTGTTATTAATCTTTGAACTGTTTTGGATGGATGAGGCTTTATTGTTCTCTAACCAACTGAGCTTATAATTCTATTGCTATATCTGTGGTTGGCCAGGCATGACACATTGTGCCACACTAACTTTTAATTTTTTTTCATTCTGGTGTTAACAGTCTAGTGTTTTGTTTGGTTTATTTTGTTTTTGTTTTTGTTTTTTTAAATAAGCAGGAACCCTATATAACATGTTGTAGTCAATTCTTGAAGTACAGAGAAGAATTAGCATGTGGCAATAAAGATCTAACCTCTTGCAAAAAGAGGAATATGAAATTATGAAGCAAAACTAGCATTCTTTACCGACAGCCTTCTAAAACAACAAGTTAAATAATTGTTAAAAACATAAAGGGAAGTGAATAATTTTGTGGTTGACTTTTGGATAGTTGCCTAAGAAATTAATATATGCAGTTTAATGTAATTATGTTAATTATAACTGATTTTTCTATTATTACCATAATGACAGTACACATTTTGAAGTGGCTAAAGTTCTGAAGAACTTTCTTTTGCTATTTTCACTTTAGAGAACACTAATGCTAGTGTAGCACTCAAATTTGCAGCAGTGATGATGCAGCTGAACATTTTCAACATCAGCGTAAATTCATCTCACGCCTCTTCTGCCTGTATCTTTGATAACCTGGTTTTAGGTGCTCTTAAAATTGTGGGGTTCTGCAGTCGCACAGAACCCCCTAGAGGCAATTGAACAAATTATCACGGGTGGTGGTAGGTGCTTAAAAAAATCAGTGGCTTCCAATTGTCGTAAGAATTTAACATCCTGTTTTTGTCTTTCTACAACCTCGGCTCTCTCAGTAGTTCCAAAGCTGCATTCCTGCATGTTTTTAACAGGATGCAACAGCCATTTCCTGATTTTGAATGGCTATTTTTATTAGATTACAATTACTTTACATTATGATTGATTGAGGGCTAAAACTCAGCTATTCATTTGATGTTCATATAGTCAAAAATATTTCTTCAGAGTTAGAGTTCTTTTTAAAAATAATATTTTCCCTCAATTTTGTATACAGTTTCCTAAATTAATGAACAAAGCTATAGTACAGAAGAGTGCGTATCATCTGTGTTCTGTGTATGCACAATCTTTATTGCTTTGCATGAATTGAGCTCATGTTAGAAAGGGACGAAATAATTTGAAACTGAAAAAAAATTGTTTTGTTAAAAACACATGCTTGCTTTAAAGACTACATAATGCATTGTATGCACACCTTATTTATTACTCTGTGCTTTTCTGCTGCTGTAAAACTGCTGTCAAAATAGATCATGCTAGCAAAAATATTCTCAGTTTCCTGGTAAAGCTAAATGAAATCAAATATAAAGTTTGTGATACATTAAATCACAAATATAAATATATTCTTTACAGCCAGTTGTTATGTCTAAATGTGCACATTTTAAAATGGAAACATTTATCCAACATGCTGATTAGCAATTTCAGTTCTGAAAAGCCTGATTACATTTAAGATGCAAAAGATTAAAATGACTAAACAGATAATGTTAATAGTTCATCTTCCTTGATGTTTTTATATGTTTAAAATCGCAAAAGTTACACCAGAACTTCTTGCATAGTAAACTCACCAGAAATAGTATGGTTGTAATGTATCTTACCGCAAGTTGTAATCTCTTACAGCCAGTGTTTGAAAGAAAGATTCTGGCTGAGAATGCCTGTCTGTGATTCTTTTATGATATTTACACACACATGTCTAATTTAAGCTACAAAACTACATAATAGATGGTTGTACTAAAAATGCCCGAAAAGAATAATGAGCAGTTATCTTAATTACTAGTAGAACTCTTAACTTTTGTGAAAGTTCATGTTTGTTGTTAATAATTCATTTTTCAACTATTCTTCTGCTCTGTGAATACAATTAACTAAAAAAAAAAAAAAAAAGTCTGGGTTTACATTTCGTCTAAAATCCATTACTGTGTTACAGCTTAATTCTTCCATTTTTGTTATCTTTTCTTATACATTTGAACATGCAAATGCAGAGGTAAAAATATTATTAGCCTTTTTTTAATACATTGGCAATCATTGGTTCAAAAGTTCACGCAATACCATATGTCCTAATAATATTTATCTAAATCTAAAATAATATGGAACTGTCAAATAGGATCCCACATGGTAACAAATGATGGAATGCAGGGGAACTCTTAGATTTAGCCTTTTCTTTTTTGTCCAACAAGCTAATGCAATAAGACCAATAATAAAAGGTTGTGTAGTAGGCCAAAAGTCTGTGACAGATAAAAAAGAAATGTTGGAAACCGATGAAGCTTTTGCACAATTAGATTTTTTGAGGCAGTGCTGTAAGGATTGTCCAGGGCCTGTTCAGTTCTGATTGATGGTAAAATCATAACTACATCCTATTAGCTGTAGAGTTCACTGACAGGTTACTGCAGATTAATATTGCTACTGCTGTTCACTTACCATCAAACTGGTGGAAATATGAATTGAGCTGCTCCTACAACAAACCCTGCATATTAAGAGGTAGGGTGTTTTACTGAACCATCTCCATTCTGTCATTAGGGAAGGAGATGCAAACAACATTTATCTCCAAGGTATGTAGATATATAGTAACATACTAATTAGTTTTTCCAGGGGACCTTGATGATGCTGACCAGGTAGCAATCACGCACGCTTATTGTTGCTTTGAGGTTTAGTTTATGATTAAAATGATACTTGCAAATGATAATGAACAATATTTTTCTCTGATTTAAATATTTAATCTCATGCAAATAGCAATAGCATGTAATGGAGACATGCTTGTTCTGGAAGATAAAATGAGAGATATTTTTAGGGCCCAGGCTGATGGAGGTGCTGCACCCCTGCAGTCCTGGCTGGAGTCACGGGGCTGGGGTGTGCTGGAAGTCTGCCCGGGGTGCCCGGCGTCTTCGGCCAGCACGTGCAGATCGTCGTGGCGTGGAGAAGCCCAGGACTGTGCCCCGCTAATCGCAGTGGTAGAGGCAATACAGTGTGTGTTTGAAGTCACAAAGAGCTCTGTGTTTTCTGTTTCTTTCTTTGTTGATATTGGGACTTTGTTCTGCCAGGATCTCCTCTCACCCGGCATCTTTGGCACCATCCAAGGACTGGCCGATATTTACCCTCTGGCCGGCAAGCCTTGAGAGATGAACTCTCTTTTTGCTTGGAGGAAAACCTGACTCTGGGCATCCCCCTGCACACCCTGTAGCTCTTTTCTTCCCTTTCCCACTGCCGATGACTGTGACAAGTACTGTTTCTCACCATTCCCAGCGATGCCAACAGCATACCAACATCCCACAGTGGGCACCTCTCGCCTGCCCCTAATCCAACTGCTCTACATATTTCAGCAAAATCTGCCTAAACTCTCCTGTTGCTTTCCTCACAAAACCACACCATATCAGAGTGCCTTTGGCTAGGTAAAAAGACGTATTTCCATAACAAATGAAAAGTCTAAGAAGCCCGTTTGATCTGAAAAAGGGCAGCTAGAGGAAAGATACTGCTGGTGGGTAGTTGGAGTGGAAGCAAGGTCCCCATTGCTGGAGTTGGCAACCATGGAAAACAGGTGCAAGTTGCCCAAAGCAGCATTTACTTCTGCCCTCTGCTTTGATCTTCACTTCTCCCCATGTCACCATAATGAGCTCCTCTGCCTCAGTTTTTCCATCTGTAAAATGAGAATAATCCTTCCAGGAACATGGCAAGAAGTAATTCATTAGTGCTTTCTGGGACTCGCCACAGGAAATGTACTACTGAAGTGCACAGGTTTACCAAAACAGTTCCCCAAGTGTAACATAATAGCATTTGTGATTTTAAAAATGTAGGCATGAATCTTTACTGCAAATCTCAGCTGAGTCAAATGTATTTTTTGTCAAGGCGACATTGTTTTTTTTATGATAGCTACGCTGTGATTCATGAGTCAACATGCTCTACAAATACCAGAAGGCATAAGTGAGTTACAGACATTTCTCAGGAGTGGCACAGCAGTTCTCCATTACCCAATTCAGTTAAAATATCCTATTTATCATACTTTTTTTTTTTCTTTTTTAAAATGGGTGAATCCTACAGTTTTTAGTTAAGTGAAAAATCCGTGTGAGGGAACGTGCTCTTTGGCTAGAAATGAGTTTGGATAAGAATTACAACTTACGCTATAAAAACAATTTAAGAAAATGATATATAATAGTCTCGCTGTAAATTATACATCTTCAGTGGCATTTAATAGCCTTTCGTTTCTATCAGTTGCTCATTTATTTTACAAGACACCTATATTCCTGTATCTAGGTGGTTTTGGATATTATTTCCCCTTGACACAAGTAACATTTAAATTAAAGTGGACCATCCTTTTAGAAAAGTTTTGAATGTGTGTGTCTGAGGATATAGGAGGTTGGCAAATTTGTGGTGATACACTGTTCATTGAAAAATACTTATGTGGCAGTATGAAAAAATGCTTTGCGGATATGCAAAATCTTTAAATGAGAAAAGTCAGGTTCAGAACAGCATTGCTACTTCAGTCTAAAAAGAAGCCCATGAGAGGCCAGAAAGTGGTGTATCTACCTGTGACGTAGAAGACCCAGGTTCAAGTCCCTCCAGGAATCTGAACCTGTGCTTTCCGCATTCAGGTGAGTACCCTGGCAATGGGGCACGGTTAGACCATGCCTCAGTGGGTTTTGAAGAAAGTCACAATATTTTGCTTTTTGTTCCAGGACAAGATGAGAATTCTTTGGGGACTTCTAAAATTTTCCAGGACAGATAAAGCTGTTTCTTTGACATCCCTTCTCTGCAGCCCATGTTTTTAGAAATTTTTAGGAGACTGGATAAGCTTAGAGTTGCTTAGAAGTTAAATGGGTCACAGGGACAAATTTAGCCATGACATAAACTTGTTGACTTCCAAGTTGCTCTTATTACCAGCAGGATTGAATTTGGCCAGTAGACAGTATTTATGCAAAAAAGCAACATATTTAGTAAGGAGACGATCAAATGCTCATGGGGGGCAGGGGGGAGGAGGACATATGGGGGTGAGATGGAGAGAAGCGAGGGGAAGACAGAAAGGAAAAGGTCATAGCGTGAAAGGGTGCCGTGAATTCCAAAAGTGTCTAATTAGGTTTCTGGCAGTGGAATTTGCCTTTGCCCCAAGCCAAGAAGCCCAGCTGTTTTACAACAGGGCTTTTGCCTCCTAGCAATGACTGCAGACAATGTGTGACCTAAACTGCAAGTGTATTTATAAGGACAACTTCCTTCACTCTTCACAACAGATTCCATAAAATATGTTCAAATGTTATTTAGAAGGTCACTATTTCAATTTTTTTATGCACTTTTCTTGCTTTTGTTGGGTGTCTAAATACAATTTTGAAAAGTCCTAAAAAGAGAGGGATGAATTTCATTAAAGGCACTCCTCTGAACTTGTATTCCATTGGATTATTTTTAAAAAGTGTCAGTCTTCAAAATGAAATGTTTGATGGAATATTAAATTTGATGAATCATTGCCAGTTTCCATGTTTGTTAGCTTTTATATACCACATTAAAGCATTCATTAATAAAGTGTCACACAACACTGCTTTGATTGAGTCCTAAAAGGTTAATGACTTGATACAGGCTGGTATTCTGAGCTTTACTGTTTGCAGGCGGTTTGCGGTGAATGCGAAGTGCTTTGAAATTGTAACAAAGAGAAATCTTTTATTTTCCTCTATTTCAAGTCCAGAAAGTGTTCTCAGCCGATCTGGATGTGCAAGACAAACTAGACTTATCACCATTAAACTACAATAATTAAACAACAGGAGGTACAGTCATGAGGAACAGGGTTTTTTTGTTTGTTTTGTTTAGCTGTTTTTTTTTTTTCCTTACAGGACTTACTCGAATTTAACAGTAAAAAGCTTCATGTTCATGTGACTCCTCAGAGATGGGTGCAGTAAGATACATACAAACCCCATGTTTGCTGTCCACCTACTCCTGTTTGTATCTTTAGGCTGCCTTGCCAGTCGATTTTGGGGGCTGCAGCTATGTTTCCTCCATTTTGAAAGTCATTAGCCAGTCCAGAATTATTCCCTATTTTTAGATATGCCAAATATTTTTCAAATTGTCAGAAGCTTTCAGAAAATGCCTTTTAAGTGCAACTGCTGTGGTCACGTCCATGAGGTTAGGCTTTGTATGAGTCAGAATGCGGGTGGGATACATGGCCAGTATTTTGCCCAGTGCCCTCTTGGTAATGGCCAAGCTGGGTAGCCTGGTCAAGTACAGGCATTTCTATACAAAGTGCTGCATTTATGTCGCCCAAAAAATCCATGGCTGAATGGGCAGTATGGGCAACAAAAAGAAAGTAAATAACATTTCCAGTCTGTCCTCTTAACTACGCTGTATCCAGATTCTATGAAATTTGAACTCTCCTGAGATGGAAATAAGCTTCTTGACAAAGTCATGTGTGAAGTTAATTTTGTTTTAAGATAGTATTGAGGTTCTGCTCTGAGGGGAGTTGTTAGTAAAACAAATGACTCTAACTGTTTTAGTATGGAAGACAAATCAAAGCATTTCCATGAAGTAACAGGGGTGACCTGCTGTAACTTAACCATTTCCTGAGCAAATACAAGCTTCTCTATTGGATGGGGGATAGTTCCCATGTTAGCCATTGTGCAGAGAAAAATAAAAGTTCATATAAAAGAGCCCACCAAGGGTTATATGGCTGCAATTGTTTCCAAACTGAAACAACTTAGTATCTGTTTATGATTGTCAGTATCATGTTATATTGTTCTTGTAGAATCCATAAAACCTAAAAGTCTGCAGTATTGCCTCTAAACATCCAGCGACTGCAGCCAGGAGATTTCAGAGCCAATGTGTTTAAACAGAGGGGAGGTAACCCCCAAAAGTTAATAAAAAGTTGACCTTGCTTTCATTTACCATCTTAATCTAATTTTGACGAGGTGCTTCATTTGAACATAGAAGAACAAAAAGCCAAGCCCAAGCTGATAAGATTAAGGTATTTATATTTGCGTCCTATAAATGTTTCTTTCTTTGATTCAAGGATTGGAGATGAGAAGGAAGAAGCAGTAAATCTGAATTCCAACTTTCTCACAATAACTCATGTTTCCACAGTTCAGAATGGTGCCCATTAATTTTCTGAGCCATTCAGATGTACAGCATGCTGTCATATTAGCAGTACTTAGACGAGGATATTCATTTGCATTTTCATAGTCATTTTCTTTGCATTGTGTATGATAAGTGATGCAGAAAACGAGTGGGCAAAGATGTGGTTCTCCACTCAAAACTATCCTTTGGAAGAAGCTACAAAACAATTCCATGTCTCAAAAGACAGAGATGTTGTCACTCAATACAAATATAAACTATTCTCTTTTTCAGACAATGCCAAAGTGTTCTTGCTAATGAAATCATGTTTCAAAAGCTAATGAATGAAAAACAATGCATACTTGGACTTGAAAGCAAGCTGATGGAAAGATAGAACAGTCATTCACTGGTAAATCAGATGTATTGTCAAGTACTTGTACTGGGTAATTGCAGTGGCTTTTTACTGTCTGATTTTTAGCAGTTTCAGATTTCTCTGCGTTATTTTCAGCAGTTCAAACATTAACACATTTAGGATAAGAGAAAGACAATCTGCTCACAAGGTGTACATACATCACACGGGTATCTGTAGTCCACAAACCTTTCTGTAGGAACAGGACCATGATGATGATGATGATGATGATGACGAGGAGAGAGACGGAGGAGAGAGAGAGGGAAAGAGGGGAAAAAAAGAGCACATCATCTGGTTAATCCTATCTCAAAGATACTTCAAAGCAAATTATGCAGAGTAGCTCTTATCAACTGCAGCTGCTTAGTAGGAATGTCATGTGAGCAACAGAGTTTGGAAGATAATGGATTTATGTCTAGCAGGAAGTCAAACGTGTGATGACTTCATGCAGATTCTGTTAGGAATCATGTTGCTAATATTTTTTCCTGTCCCAACAATGTCAAATAAAAACAATGAAAATTTTATATTTGAAGCCCATATCAGATGACACAGGGAATGCAGATGAGAGGGAGCTTTATTTCAAGGACAGATTGCATTAGGAATGATTCCTTTTAGAGTTGTCCTTGCCAGAAGCAAAGCTCTTAGCTTTTCTGATTCAAAAATAAGGGGGACAGCCTCACATGGGGTAAGTGTCATTGTTCTCTCAAAGCCAACAGTGAGATGGTAATTTATGATTTGGCCCATGTACTGATGAGTCTGATAGATGAGTTTATATTGCTTGCTCATAAACAAACCCAGTTTGCTCCAGTTCTCAAATTAGGACTCTATATACTCACAGGCGCTGGGAAAATGAAAGAGAAAAATAATCATACTTGCTGAACTTGAAAAACTCAGCACTTCCTATTTTAAAACAGTTGTTATGTCTCTCATAATAATTTCATATTTTATTATCCCTGCCTACAGTGGTCTTTTACCATGTCTACATAAACTTCATTTCTAATGGTCTCAAAGGACATACTTGGTATTTCCAGAACAAGATAAAATTAAAACATACACCCAGAAACCACACACATGCACACACAGTCCTGAAGTACTAAAACGCTTAAGGCTCAGTTCAAAGCCTATGGAGGTTTCAGTGTGGGATCCGAGCTGTGATGACTGACAGATTGGGCTAACAGTGCTATGACATGCCAAACAGCAGCTGAGCCTCTTGCCTTTTCCCTGGCTTCTCTAGTCAGCAGCATTTGTGGGGTAATTCAGAGAGATGTTCGGCCTCTGTGGAGATGGTACTTTGTGTCATCCAGAAACAGCCTCATCTGGCTACCATCACTAGTGAAACACAGACCCCAGGGGGCAAAAATGCTGCTCAGCCCAACAGCAGGCTTTAGAAAAAGGAAGACTAAAAATGGCTTGTGTGGGGAGAAAAGCCCTAGAAATTTTCTTAACTAATTGTTTGTTTTTATAAGCTTATGGAAAGAGGAGAAGTGATCCAACAATGTAAATGGCAAAATATGTGAAATGGCTAATGAATTTAAGGACTTGACAGTAGGAACTCTACTGAACCGTTGCGACTGATTCTTATTTGTACATGTTTGCAGGTTTACCAGGAATAGTACAGGCGTAAAACACTTACTCCACAGAGCCAACGCGGCGGGATGGTGTGCACATGCAGTATGCACACACACGGAGCATGCACACACATGCAGCATGCACACAAACGCAGCCTGCACTTGCGGCTGTGCTGCCGCATTCATTGGCATGCAGATAACAAATTAGCAGGTATATCCCTATGCATTTTCACTTCCTCATACACCATCTCGAGCCATGCTACATGTATTACATATGCTTAGGTCACAGAAGGGTTAGGCACATAACTACTGGATCCCAAGGGACAGATGGAGCAAAGCCAGCATAATCTCTGAATCCAGCTCTTTACTATTACTCTGTGATCATGAAAAGCCCAGTGAACTTGGAACAGACACTTTTATCCAACAGCTGTTTGCATATCAGAGGCTGAAAGCAGGTAGGGAACCAGAGTCCTTTTTCTGTCGTGGCAGCGGCCCTGAAAGACCAGCTCAGGTTTCTGTGCAGGCTGCTAGAGGCTTTGGACTACAGCACTTTTCCAGTGCATGGATTGTCCTCTGCCCGCCCCCCCCCCTTTTTTGTGTTTGTGCAGCTCCCAGCACAAAGAAGGTCCAATCAAAGCAGAGCACTAAAATTATATAAATGCTTAGTGCTATTACTATAAAAAGTAGCAAATATCCTCATATAATCCTGCCTGCCCCCCCCCCCCCCCCCCCCCCCCTCCACCCCCCCACACCACATGAGCTCTCCACCACA
>NW_010972437.1:10050794-10082372 GCF_000737465.1 Haliaeetus leucocephalus | reverse complement strand
CCCCATGGGAGTTCTGGCCATAAACTTAGGCGGTCTGAACTCAAAAGTATAGCCATGGAATTGCACCCTATGCATTTGCTCTTTTTGACATAAGAGCTGTATTCTCTCCCACAGGCTGATGTCTTCCTTTTTTCTCTGTAGGAAACTCAAAGTGCTTCTGTTTTACAGATCTCTTTCAGGCATGATTAAATTGGCCTCAAAGGAATGGGATTTAACTGAAAGAAGGCCAACTAGTATTTTTTAACCGTGCCCAACAATCCACGCTTCATAAATAACAACTGGTGAGCCCATCACCATGCGCAGTCAGAACTCCACCAGATGAACTTCAAGCAAAACGCATGTCTTTATCACACTGTGTTTAAAGGACAGAAGACATATTTTTAGAAAGAATACCTTTTTCCATTCCCCTCTCTGCTTCTTTTCCGTAAGTTTGTTCTTGTAAATAGCTGTGTGAGTTTTAGTGACAAAGGCACATGAATCTGTTATGCTGCCTTGTAACACCCCACTTACTTGGTTTTACTGTCTTTTCCTCGGGTATTTTTCTTTATTTTAATAGATTTTAAGGACTTTCACCTCAATCTTTGAGCCATTCAGGGTGTAAACTCCAAACAGCAGTTTCTGCATCAGATGCAGATTTTCTGTTTGAGAGAGGGAATTTCTTTTGTAAAGATGCAGTCTTGATTTAAAGACTTCAAATGATCTACCACATCCTGCGGTAGGTTGTTCCGATGATTAATGGCCCATGCTAGAGAAAGTACGGCAGCTTCTAACCATTGGATTTTATTGTGCCTTTTTCTGTTAGACTAAATAGCTATTTGTTATCAGAAATCTCTTCCTTATGTAGATACCTGCAGACTTTGATTAAGTTACTTTTTAACTCCTTCTTGGATAACCTTAACAGATTAAGGCATGTTTTCCTGACTCTTTTTTTCTTTGAACTTTTTTTTTAAACCTTTTTCTAGTTTCATAATATACTTCAAGAACTGACCCAATATTCCCACAAGCATTTTCACTAATGCTATATGCAGGTATAATAGCACTTTCTGAAATCTAGTTAATGCTGTGTATCTTCTTGTCTTCACATTGTCCTCTGTATATTGTATCGAAAGTCCACGTTCCTCTGTTTAGCTACCATTCTTCCTAAATCAGTGCTGAGGCCCTGAGTTGCTCTGCAGGCTCTTCCCCCCTCAGCCCCGCCATGGCTTTGGCTGGCTGTGCTCCAGGGCTGCTCTAACGCGGTGCTGTTGAGTAACCCAGGATCGAGCTCCCATGAAAGCAGCTAAGCTGTGAGAAAGAGCTGCGTAAGAAAGAGTTGGAAGATGCCTCGTGTGTGGCTTTTGTCTGCTGTCTTGGAAGCTGCATTTAAGCTCAGGCTATGCCCTTGGTCCTTGCCCAAGTTACAAGGTAGGTGTGCTTGTACCAGCCTTGTAGTGTGCCGAGCCTGATCTGGCCGTGCTGACCTGACTTCCTGGCTTGACCTTGGACCTCCCTTGGCCCTATGGACCTGTCTGAGATGAGTGGACTTTTGACTGACTGTGGTTCCTATCGCTGGACCTGCTCTGCTCTTGTCTGGGTGGTATGTCCCTGCCCCCGGCTCGCTGTCCCCCTCAGCTATGGAATAGGAATGGAACAAGGGCCAGCGGCTGTGGGGCCTCAGCAGAGGATGGTGGCTTTCAGTTCCCAGTTGCTCAGTATCAGCTGTTTGTTTGGTTTAGTCCATTTAATGTGAGTATGTTGCTTTGTTGGAGTTTTATCTTTATCAATAGAACTTGCTATTTCATCAAAAAAACTGGCACACTTGTCTGATAAGACTTAACTTCCCTGAAAATGTGCTGAAATGAATGTTCTGCTGCTGTCATTTAATTATTTACTGATTGTCTCCAAAGTTAAGCTTCCAAGACTGGGATGAAGGC
The DNA here is from genome assembly GCF_000737465.1 of Haliaeetus leucocephalus. Classification (NCBI taxonomy): domain Eukaryota; kingdom Metazoa; phylum Chordata; class Aves; order Accipitriformes; family Accipitridae; genus Haliaeetus; species Haliaeetus leucocephalus. Next base: position 10,080,459 of record NW_010972437.1, on the reverse strand, counting down.
TCTTTTCAGCTTAATAGGTTGAATGTCTATTAGTCATCACGTTTACCATTTTAAAACATTTGCATGACCTTAACTTCTTTTACAGTCCTCTCTACAGACTGTTCCAGCTTTTTAAAAAGTCAGTGTACGTAGATCAGAGTGTTCCCTGGCAAGGTGCTTTCATACCCCTTAGTAAAAGTTCGCCAGTGCCATTTATTTCTGCTGGGTAATATTTCTCTGCTGGCTGATGGGACAAGAAGAGGCTCCACAGCCACTTCAGGACCTATGACCACTCCCACACCCAGCAGTGCTGGCAGGAGTATGAAGTAAATGCTATCATTAGAAGGGCTTTAGAAGGAGTTAAAATATTTGCAGAAAAATTAAAAGATTGGATTTGTAATTATTCTGCTCTGCAACGGAGACAGAAGAGTAGCCCTGGCTGCAAGCCTTCTCTGTATTATGTATATTAAATACTGCCTGCCTTGAACTTGTCTAATTTATGCCTTGCTTCACCATGCCAGCCCGAGCCTCATCTAGAATTACTGTCCAGGCCATAGTCCCCAGACCCCTTCACGGAGAAGCTGGAAGCTTCGGCCCAGCTCTGGTCCAGGCGGGAGTCTGTCCACACCAGCTCCTGGCTGTGGGGAGCTGCGTTCTCACTGCTCGGGCAGGCACAAAGCAGCCTCAGTGCTCCTGACAGCTCCTCGCTGTTTTGAAAAGCACTTCAGTTCTCCGTGACTGGGCAGGAAGTGCCCCAAAGCTGCAGCGTTTGGGTCTTGCAGAAACATTTTCACTCATATTCTAGTGCAAAAGCTGGAGAACCAACCCAACCCAACCTTTTTTTTTATTTAAAACTAACCCCAGAATGAGGCACTTACTGGTGAAAGAGCATTTGTTTTAGGAGCTAAAAGACTAGGGGAAGTGGTCAAAATAACCGAGATGACTCTAAAAAAGAATAAGCGTGAGAAATTAATTGAAGTCACCAATAATCATGCATGGGCAAAATATTTTAAGTTTTTCCTTTGGCTTTGATTTACTTGGAAAACTTTCTGAGTTGAAGGATAGATTGAGAAATTTCATAGTATGTTAGATAAAAGTGTATTGATGAGCCACCTGCCATTATTAAAGTACACTATTACAAGCTAAAGGTGTCCTTTCCAGTCTGTAACCAAAATCTAACATCTCTGCAATCCTTCTTGAGCTTCACTCATCATTTTTCCTAAGTGAAACTTAACTATCTGCATTAGTTTATTGGACTGTACCACTGAGAAAAGCAAAGGCAAGGGGAAAAAAAACCATGTTCCTAATAACTCATTTCTTAGAACAAGATCCTCCCAGCCTGCTGTAGTAAAGACTCTCAGATGGTAGGGGTTTGTGCTTCTTCTAGGATACAGCACTTGCTGTGTCTGGCTTAGATCAGGGCCCCGTTGAAGTCAATGGCAGTTTTGTGCTAAAAAGTATCTAGTATGCTGTCACTTGGGCAAATGTCCACCTCAGGCTACAGCAGAAGCAAAATCACCACATTTGTTTTCACTTCTGACCTGCTGAAAGTAGGATTATATTACTTGTATATTTCATTCTGATCCGCCCCCCCCCCTCCCGGATTTAAACAAAGATACCACTGTGGCATAATCTGATACCAAGTACTGTGCGAGAGGCCGAAGTCAATTACAACTGAAATTGCAGACTGCATTTACTGTTGCCTTGCTTTTAACTCAATGTTTTTCTTCATAGGCAATCAACACGTAATTTCCTTTCTTCAGCTCATACGTTTGTGTCTCACAACACGAGCAGTGGCACTGCTCCCTGTGAATTCCCAGATTCTTCTCACATTGTGCCACTTTCTTCGTACTATTTAACTCCGTCTTTCTCCTGCATAGATATATTACAGAGCAAAAATGAACATAACTTCTAACAAGTTGTCAACTGAGTGCAGCAAAACTGAGCCATGCTGAGACAGTAAACACTGACTGAGTCAATTTTTCACTATGCAAAATGTATTTATTAGTATTTTGCTCAGATAATCGAAGGGCCCAGAAAGGCTCTTCCAGTGACTGGCTAAATCCGATTTTTGTTTGTGACCAGCATGAATGCTGACCTTTGCCTTCTTGACTGATCTTTGCATCTCCTAGAAAGTTCATGGAAAGGTCACGGAGCAGCACCGGCTTCCTCTGTGCCTGCGTGTGCCTGCGTGTGCCTGCGTGTACGTGGGGACACCTTCCTCCCACTGAGCCCACCGACCGGCTGGCCTGGCCCACGACAGCTTTAGTTTCACGTTTGTGGAAATCTGGACCCACTTATACCAACAGCAACAAAGTCAAACCAGGCAAAAGGGCACATCATTTTTTATTTACCCAGTGCCTTTGTTCGCCTTCCTTTCCACTGGCAATTGCTCCTTATTTAGCTTTAAAGTTTTGTTCAGATACATCCTTAGCTTGAGGAAATGGTAGTATGCAGAGTATCTGGCTTTGTAAAACGGAAGGACTAAAATGTGACTAGAAACAACTACAGAAGAAACACGGCTAACACGGCTCTTTCTTAAATACACACGTATTAAGGAGAATGAGTTCTTCCCTTAGATTGCTTTGGCATAGGAGCATAAGAGAAATAAAAATGATTTCTTGTATATTCTTTAGCTGATTCCTTTCACACAAAAGTTCAGTGCTGCTTGTCGCTGCAAAAGAGAGCTATGAATCTCACGAAAGCTGCTCTGCTGACACCATCAGCTGTACAGCACCCGCTTCCAAACCAGACCTCGGAAAGCAGCACTGTTAGAGGGTTTTAAATCTCTGCTCAGAAACTGTATCTATTTACAAACAGCAAGAATAGCGCTGAAATTGTGAAAAATGCACTCGAGTCATATTTAGAATGATTGTATGTGGGGGATATAACAATACTTTTCAAGACTGTAAGCACTGCGTATATTCATATCTTGTGCTATTTATCTTGCAGATATACAGCGCTGGAAGTTGCTGGATGCAAGCTGGTAAGCTTGTAGCAGTGAGAAGGAAAGATCTCTCCGTTTGTCACTGGCCGTATATCACCGCAGCTGTGCCCTTTGATTACACAGAGGGCTCCTCTAGCCATTAATAATGGGAAACACTTTTTGTCTGGTGAATGCATCTCAATGCTGTCCTCTAACACCTAGGCTTTGCAGTGAGGTAAAAGAGGTAAATTAAGGATGGAGCTAGTTCATTTTACATTTACACTAGGTGTGTAAACAAGGATAACCTTTGTTTTCCTCGGAAAAGAAAATATGCCATTCTTTTTCCTACCACCACAGTGACTGTTTTTTTACAGAAACAATATAGCACTGCCAATTACAACTTGCTGGGGAAGTGACACTAATGAATCACAATCATGCAGCCACAGCATCATGGAAAGTGCTGTGACGCCAGCCTTCCAGATTAATTGCATCACATATAATAGCCGAGCCACATCTGCTGGCCAGGTGTATCAGTGTAAAAGGTTTTCCCCAAAAAGCGGATCTTAGAGGAAATCAACATATAGGCTGAATGAAGCCCTAGGTATGAATACTGCATTGCCAAAATTAGATAGCTATCTGAAATTGTCACAAATAATTGATGCTAAGATTGGAAAACTCTAAACTGGTGTAAATCGTTTAGCACCAGAGAGCACTACAAAAGGCATTTCATGCTTGATCTGCAAAATGAATCAAAATTAATGCTAAGCTCATGTGGCATGCTGTTGCTCTTACCTCTTGCAGCACAGCGTATCTGAGCTGCTCCAGAGAGGTGTTTGCAGTCAGTGGTGCGTGGAATCTCTCTGGGTCTGGCCTACATTGATCATCTCCCACAGCATCTTTGACACAATAGGAATAAGCTAAAGACCATTCGTCTTAACACTGCTTTTAGTCATGTGTCAAAACCTTGCTTTAACCCATCCCAATTTTGATTTAAAATGAGGACTTTTCAGTAGCAAAAAAAACCCAACAAAAAACCATGAGCCCCTTCAAAACAAAGCCTGCTCTTGCTAGCCATTATTTGACATCCTCTGCTCTTTGATTGCTAGAGGTAGCCATCCCATCACTCAGGCCACAACTAGATTTGCACTGGAGGAAAGGATTCTGCAAAATGCAGTTGTTTTGGAGGTATTCCAAATATCACACAGAAAGGTATCATTCCTGTCTCTGCATTTATCCCCAAATGGTGCCCTCTGTTTATATTTTGGTAGAACCTACAGTTACTTCATTGATGGTCCTGTGACTACGATATGGTCCTCTTAAATCTGTGCTGACAACTTATTTAGGTCATGGAGTCAGGGTTTAATTTCCTCAAGTTAGATTTATTCCCTCAAGCTGTAAAGAAATAAGAAAGTGCGTGCTTGTTGCTGAGTCAAACACAGAGCTGAAAATCTCCAAGGTGGAGGCTTCAGCCAGCATGCTGCACCTCTTTTTTCAGCCTCAGTTACTCGCTTCACAATTTGAGGATTTGGAAGCTGAAGGAATTGCAGGATGCTACCTGGCCTCAGCAGTGGGCACATACGAACACTGCTGCCCACCTCGCTCCATGGATGTCTCGCTTTATTGAGTCCTGTCTGCAGGCAGTGAGGTAGTACTTCATTCTAGAAACCGCAGTAAATCCTTGGCAAAAGAACCCATCCTGAGTTATGTGAATAACATAACATATATGAAATAATAAATTATTTTATTTTTATATAGTGCTGTTCTTCCACAGACACAAAACTTGGCTGAAAAATGCCATCTATCTATATGAATACCCAAATAAGAATTAATTGGATGTGATTGGCTAAATTTCACCGAGAGAACATGTCAGTCAGTATTTTTCTAGACACGCAGAAAACTATACAAAGCTTACTTTTTGCTATTTTTTTAATCTACCTGCCCCAAATACAGTTATTATATTGGTCACTGAATTTAAATGATGAATTTCCCTGCTTTTAAAGCTAAGAGGAAAAGATCACTAAATTTCTTATCAGAAGATAGTGATAGGCTTTTCAAAAATGCACAGCATCTTGAAAGTTTGGTTTCATATCACCATTTATATTCCTGAGAAATAGACATGTCTCACATTCTGTAGCAGTGTTTTGTGACATTTGGATTTACAATGCTCAAGTTTAAGTCTCTAGCCCTTTGCAGTCTGTCAAAAACAGCTTCTCTGTCCATTTATTTTTGTCTTCTGCGCTCAGTCTGAATATCTTTTGTAAATTTATACTTGACAACCCTCGTATTTCAGCAGCTGGCTTTGTTTCACAATCTACCTTGCTTGCTCTGTTGCATTAGCTGAAACAACAAATTTAATCCATGATGTCAATAGTAAATTATAGTGGAGGTGTAATATATGCCTGACATCACTAAGGTCAAGGCCATGGTGAAAATATTGCAAATAATAGATCCAAAGGGTCTCCTCATAGTGGTAGTTCCTTGCTGCACATTTAATGTTACGAGAAACAGATTAGTGCCGCACGCTGCATTATGTTAGCCTTTTAGTTACAGCCAGCATAAAACTCCGGCTAATGTAAGAGTGCTCCCTCAACATGAAGAGAGGTTCCAGAGAAGTTTGCTATGTCATTATATTTCATATTTTCTAACTGATAAATAATTAAAACAAGAATTACTTTACTGAAAAGATTCATTTAGAGCACACATTTTCGATTACTCTAACTGTTTGGAGGAGTTGGGGGAAACATTTATTGCATACCTTACCTAAACTACCTTGCCATTAAAGTATCTAAATTACCTCAGTGAATTCTAAGCACAGAAGTGGTTGATGAATTGCTTTTTGCATAAATGCACTTTCCCTTTGCTAGAACCTAATTTTGTGTATAAACACACACACACACACACACACACACACACACACAGAATAAAGCAACTACTGAACTCTCTCAAGAAGAAAAATTGAAGCCTGGAATTTTCTCTGTGTAATGAAGTTTTTCTAAATGTTGCTTGTATTATAAGCATCCTTGGACTCTCTGAGGACAAGCCAAAATTGGGCTCTTCCACAGTGGCGAAAGAGCAGTTAATGAATCATTTTCTCCCGTGTGAAAGTGCTCATTCCTGTTAATTTGTCCATTTTTACAGCCAGAGCTTTTTTAATATCAAAATTCACTTTCCGTTTAAAAGTCCATTTAGTGCCAAAGGGGGAAAAAAATTCTGCCAACTGAACCATAAACAAATTCAGTGTGTGGCGGAATATGGAGATTTCCATTCCATGAAGCTCTATTATTTGTTTTATCTGGCATAAAGAACATCAACAACCCAAGGACTTTCAATCTGCAATTCATCCCTTTAACTTGGCTCTAAAGTATTTTCATTCCTTAATGAGAAAGGATGGGCCAAATTTACAAAGCGGCAGAATATACCAGAGTACAGCTACGGTGCTTGACTTTCCACATGCCCTGTCTGGATGAATGTAATTTAACAGGTTTGCTTCCCAGAAGAGTAAGTTACCTTTTGTTCCTGGTGTTCCCACCTTGAATGGAGGAAGGCTTGTGCGGGTGGTACCTTTTGGCTTCCATTTCAGCTTAGTTTTAAGAATGTGAGTAACCCCACAGGGTGCAGGAACACTCAGGGGAAAATGCTTGAATCAAGGTCTTGACATACAAATCCACACTTTGGGAAATATGGGCATTAACCACCTCTGCAGGACTCTTGATGTCCCGGTTTCAGCTGGGATGTAGTTAACTGTCTTCCTAGTAGCTGGTACAGTGCTATGTTTTGAGTTCAGTATGTGAAGAATGTTGATAACACTGATGTTTTCAGTTGTTGCTCAGTAGTGTTTAGACTAGAGTCAAGGATTTTTCAGCTTCTCACGCCCAGCCAGGACACCTGACCCAAACTGGCCAACAGTGTATTCCATACCATGGGACGTCCCATCTAGTTTAGGAACTGGGAAGTGGGGGGCAGGGATTCACCGCTTGGTTGCTGGCTGGGCTTAAACCACGACACTTGACCATCATGTGCCTTTGCCTATATTCTTTACGCCTTCATTCAAATCTATGCCAGGCTAGAGTGGCCAAAAGTAATTGTCATTTATCTTGTCACTGTATTCAGCGTACTACATCCAATGAGTTGATGGGTTTGGTTCAGTTCTTGTGGGCCGCAAGTCGACACCACTTTTTGCCCATTGTAATACATTTTATTGATGCCTCTGTTGGTCAAAGCAGCAAAGGAGGGACAGACCACATGATAACCCTTTCTTGAGGTTGTCTGGCAAGCTTGAGTGAGGCAGGATGACAGAAGGGAGTTACTGAATCTTGTGCTTTTGAACTCTGGGCTGTTCCTTTTGGAAGGGCAGTTTTCATTATTGATAATCTGGTGGTCAACTGCCATAAAGGTATTGCTTTAAGGATGTAAATACTAATGAGAACCCCAAACACTGAAGTTCCTGTGATAGTCTTCTATATGCAAACAAAAAGTAGAAAAGGGAATCAGTGGCTGTTGGAACCAATCAGCAGTTTCAGTATGGGCTGCTTTGATGACTATTTAATCTCTCCCATAAAAGAAGTTTAAATAATGCTGTTACATGCCAGTGCTCTTAGCACTTGCTTTGGTACATGATGTATGGCCAGTGTCTGCTCCAGGAATCAACAAATGTGCATTATTCCATTAGCAGTTTTCTGTTTTCTACAAAGCTTTACAATTTATTAGTTATTTATGTTAATGTACTAATGCCTTATTTTACATATTTATAATATCTTCTTTCCTCTGCCATGAAAAGCAATGAAAAGTTTAGGTATTGCAGATCGGTTCAGCCTACATAACATTTACAAATGTTCTTTATAAAAACTGTCATAGAGAGTCCTTTCTGTGCTTGGAACTGCTGTTTTAACTTATGCGAAACTCTTACTGACATCAAAACAAGATTGAGGATTTTCTAATCTTTGCTCCTTCTTTCCTGCTGTTTTTTAGAAAGGGGGAGAAACACCAGCTGTATGAGCAGAGATGACACTTTTTTTTTCCAGTAAAATCTGGGAGAAGTGTAGAAGGAGGAAGAACATCAACAAAAGGTTGAAGATGTGGGTAAGAAGGTTTCAGTAGCAGGAAGAACTCATAGGGAGCAGTGTGGTGGAATCCCAGAGGGTTTCTAAATGCATATTTATTCAACAAAAATGTAGGTGATATCACTGGCTACCCAGCAAATTATTCTGTGCCTGCGTTATGCAGCAGGGGGTACAACAACTTCAACACAAATCAGTTCTGACTGACTGTCTTTCCTTGATTTCCATGGCACATGATCTTCATGGCACTTATCAATTCTGAACATTGTCAGCATCATGGCTGCATAACAGACTTCTTAAGTATGTCCCTTTAAGGCTTCTCCATTACACCCAGCACCTTAGCTCTGCTCGTACAAGTAATTTACCACAATGATGTCACTCTGGGCTAAGTGCAATCAAAGGCACCATGTTAGTGTGATGCTTTTAGCTTTGGGTGCTGACTGTATTGGGTCGATACTAGAGCATGGCTAGTTCCACCTCTGTCCAGCATTGCAATTTAAAAGCTTGTGCGTGGGGTGATGAAAAAGAGTTTCATATTTCAGGATGCAAATTATTTGTTGGTTCCCATGTGTAACTTCAGTTTATATTTTTAGTAATGCTTATGCTCTCTAACCATGTATCATCAATGTTATTGGGTAGATTCTACTCATTCAACTCAATGACCTACTCTACTACATCACCTCAGCAAAGGCTGAAGTTCGTTAGCATCTGATGTCTCCTAGGTGGCCTGTGTGAAGTGAGTTGTCAGTGTTCATGCAGTTTCTAGATATTTTATTGCTGAATTTTCAGACATTTTTAGTTGCACACCTGCTCCTGCAAGTGGACATGTCCCTGAACACAATGACAGTGAAAGAATATTTTAATAAAAATGTTAATACACTGTTTCAGACACAAATCTGCTTTATCTATATAGAAGAGTTTCAAACGCCTTTTGATTAGCTGCAGACCATGTCTGACTTCCCCTTTTCTGCCCCCACAACGTGACTTAGCTTAAGCCACTTCAGTTCCTAAATTCCGGTGTAAAACAATGAAGGGTGCCATGCATATAATAGCCCCTTATTAACTAAAAACTGTTAACTAAAAACTGCATCAACACTGACAACTCACTTAACACAGGCCACCTAATAGACGTGAGATGCTACTGAGTTTCAGCCTCTGCTGAGGTGACATCAATTCATCTCAGTGATGGAGAGCTGTGCTCTTGTTTCCAATACCCCAAACATTCCCAGTCCCAGAAGGCACCTGTGGACCCACATTTGATGGCTTCCAACAAATTTTCATGTATTTGTCTTTTCCACAGATTTCACTATTACTCTTGACATTTCTGAAAGCATTTCTCAGATATAGAGAAATCCTTCTCTTTCCAAGGACATTTCCAAGGCTCTGGATTATTTAGGGCTCAATTGACCATGAGTATTATTTATTTAAAGGTAAATTTCTCTAAATCAAAAAATTTAAGAGGACTAGAGCTTGTAAATGACCCCTAAGCTTCAGTTAACATCAGCTTGTCAGTTTGCCTTTTATTTTTTCTGAGTGGTTGGAAGGGAGAAATTTCACCCCAAACCCAGCAGTTTAAAATGACCCATTTTATACTACCTAACAATGAAAAAACTACCAGTATCTTATAACACCCATAATGTTCATGATTCTCCTTTCAATATCAGAAGCTTCTTACGAGTCCTGGTGGGGTATCATGCCTGGTCAGGATCTGTTGATGGGATGACAGGGTTTCGTTGGTCAGATAAAATCTGATCTACAAGGGTAAAGTAACAGTGCAGAGCAAAATGTTCACCTTTATGGAAAAAACGTAGTGTCTACGTTGCTGCAATAATGCTGCTTCTACCATTTTAACTAAATAGGAACATCTGTACTGATTTCAGATCTCATCTATAATGTCATAGTCGGGATTAATTTGGTCATCCTCTTAGAACAAAATGCTTGCTTTTATAAACTGGCTTAAAAATCACGCTAGCAGTCCCCAAAGAAAATTAGTGGCTGGGTGTTTAATTAATTTTTAGAGGACTGACTAGAAAATGAAGTTTTCTAAGCTGTGACTGTTGGTGGTAAAAAAGAAATGCACAATATTAGTCAGAAGCTAGGCACTATTTTCGTCCAATGGAGCTGTGGTTTCCTTCTGTTAGAGTCCATCCTTCTGCAAGCAAGCTCTCCCCATCAGGAATACTTCTTTCCTGAGAAATACTTTCTGGGAAGAAGGCTTTCCTGGTGAGAAACGCCCACCATGTAGGGACATCATAAGACAGCCCTCCTGCATTCTTCATATCCTTCCTGACAGGGAAGGAGTATGCAGCTCTAAGTTGTTCAGGTGAGATGGATTATCTAAAATGAGTAGGGGAAAACATAATTTAACCCCAGAGGTCAGATCCTCCTGAGAGTTCAGCTCCACCCTCCTCTTCCCTTCTTGGCACACCCTTCCCACCTCTGTCCCTCCTGCCATAGTGTCTCGCTCCTTCCTCAGCAGCATGGGCTCCAGGGGGAGCTTTCCCTGCCTGACATGGGGTCTCTCTCACTACCGCTTGTCCCTCTCCCAAGAAACGAGGGCCATGGAGCTGAATTCCTCCTTCATGCCGCTGCACTGGCCAGTGGATTCACTCCAAAGGAACATTGCAGCGAGAGCAGACGCAGGAGCAGAAGGTGGATATTTGACTGGGAAAGCAGTGTGTGGAAGGAAAATGCTTTTTGGAAGAGCTTGTATCAGAACCCAGAATGTCAATGGCTCCTCTATTCAGAAGCAAGCCAATGCCCCCACTTCTGGTTCCTGACCCAGTGCTAGAATACACACAACTGCCCCAATTGCACACGTTGCAACCTTGCTCCTAGAACTTCCACTCTCTCCAAATGGCAACCTTCCTGAATTAGAATATAAATACGTCCTTCTATAAAAGGGAGAGAAAAGGAGAGTTCTGTTTTCTGCAGAAAACCCAGCTGATTTGAAAATAAATATAGAGGAAATATATAGCAACCAAGAGTAAACGTTCTCTTCATAAAAAAAAAAAGTCTCAAAATGTGTTCTCTAGTCTTCCAGCAGCAAGCTCACTCAGAGTTCAGAACACTGGCAGAAATAAATTACAAGTCAGTTCATAGGAAAAAATTTCTGAAGCAATTTTTGTCTTGTTTGCAGAACTGTATATCTTGCTAGGGCTTGGAAAACACTGCTTTGGATTTCTCATATAGCAGGTAACTTCTTCGGGGAAATCAAGAAACAAGTTAAAGTGCTGTTTATGGTCACTGAAACACTCTGAAAGCATATATTAATTATTATGAACAAGTTATTTTTATAGATGTATGTGTGGCTGTCATAAATTATTATTTGCACTGAAACAGTCCCTTAGGCCATATCTGAAAGAGGAGACCCAGGAGTACATCTGGAATGTGCACCCAGCAGTGGGAGTGCCTGCTCTGGCAGTCTCTGAGCCTCCTGCAGGTAAGATGCAGATGTTCTTGGGTTTTCTTTCCCCAGCTTCAACTTTTCTCTCATCTTTCCATGGAGGGGAAACTGAAGGGCACAGTGCTGACGGGAGCCCTGAGTACTCCAAAGCTGCCTCGCCAGGGTTCCTGGGTGCCAGTTCCTGGCACATACGATCAGCTGCCCCATCCCTGAAAGAGGCAGTTGTGACCTGGACCCCCTTGTACTCGGAACCACACAAAGCCACACCAGTTTTTATGGTCCCTGCATCAATGCTGTACGGTCTCATGTACTAGGTGCTTCACAGATGAAGACTAGTGATCTGCCCTCAAGAGTGAACAAGAGTCCAACAGAAGGGATAAATACAATAAACTTGAGAAAATTTCTGTTCTTTTTTTAAATTAGCTTAACACTTGAGAAGGTAGCAAAGCCAGGTGAAGAAGTTCAGACGCTTTCCTATGGCAACCCTGTTTAAATGAGATAGACAACATGCTTTATTCAGACAAAAAAATAGTCAAAATACTATTTTGTACTATTATTTGTCAAGGCAAAGTGAAGTTTAAATTGTAAAATGCATAACCAAATGCTGAAAGTTTTGATCTTGCTCAGTCATAAATGGGTAGGTTGTTTCCGATGGCTGGGAACTTTCTGATTAGATAATTTGTTCATGCTTATTTGTCAAAATAAGACATTTTCAAGGGACTCCTTTGTCAGGAAACATTTCTTAGCTTCATTTTCTGGTTAAAAACAGGGATAAAAGAGAATAGGCAGACTCAGCCCAGCCTAGCAGAAGAGTCACAGACTTTAAACAGGTGAGACTTGCCTGGAAGTGTCTGCTGTCCCCAATCCAGTCAAATGGTTCACAGCATGATCTGCAGAATCCCTGATCACATCTATGATCTGTTTATCCATTTATTTGTTCCCTCTGCCATTTTCCTATGGTTTCTTTCTCTTTTTTACTCACATTTTACAAAGTTGTTTATTTTTTTTTTTAAATGACTTGGTCTTATCCGAGCATAGGGCAGCTAACTGTTAGAAATTTTGAAAAGATTTAGGGGCCCAGAACAAGGTTTCTTGCCCAGCTTCAGGTCATTCCCCTCACCTCTGAAAGTGGGGAACTTGTGTGTGCTTAGTGCTGGGGCATCAGGTCAGCTCTTGTATATTCAAACCCATATTTTGTGAGTTGTCTCTAGAGAGCTCCCAAAGGCAAGGCAACCCCCCAACCCTATTTAAAGTTGCAATGTATTTTTGTGGCAGCTAGAAACAGGTCTTTGCCCTCCCTTCCCTGACCTGGGCATAGGTATGTAGAGCTGCTTAAGATTCACTTGCAGAACACTACAAAAATTCAAGACCCTACTTATAGCATGTACAAGATTTTCTGAAAAAAACCCACCTAAACCCTGTAAAGAGATCTTACATTTTGTTCATCTTGGCATTTGCGTCTGCTCTGCTGGCAGAGAGCTCTAATTGTCAGGGACACAATAAGCTGTGCTCTTATCTGTGATTAATAGACATGATCTTTCCAGAATGATAAATGCAGGTAGGTAAAGTCTCTGTGACTGTATCTACACTACATTATAGATTATCAAAAACCCTACAATGTGGACATGATAATAAGCATCCATGGTGTCTAAAAGTGCTGGCTAAGAGTTCCTAATGTCTAGAATTAGATTTTTATGATTTTAATGAGGCTTTGTGTGGGAATGTCCTCCTTAACATTGAAATTGAGTATTCAGTTTCTTAGTTGTTGCTCAACTCTGTTATGGGGATTTCACCCACATTCCTTTCTGAGATTCCCTTTAAGCAGAAAGAGGGATCTGCCCTCAGCAGTGGGACAGGCTGGACCTGCAGGAGAAGTGTGCACCAGCCCCAGTGTGGCTCTTCTTGTGGTTGAAGAGGGACGAATTGACATTCCTCACAGCAACTAGCAACCGTTTCTTTTTCCCTTGCCATAGTGGCACCAAAACCCTCACATACATTTTCAGCACACCACCAGCTGTGATTGTCATTGCTGTGGCAAGGGCTGTGGCAGGGCCCTGCCTGTTGCTTGGTCCAGCGTGGAGTGAGAAGAAAGCTCCTTCCTATGGCACTCCCTTCTCTTTCCTGTGCATCCCAGGACTGCATCCCCCAGACAGCCTTCTGCAGGCTACGTTGTGGTGAAACAGGGGAGGCCCCACCACAGAGTTGTCCAGAAGTTCTTCAGAATTGTTAACTATGTGCTTACCTCTGCAGGGAGATGGGGTGCCAAGCAAGATGCCTCCTGACTTGCTCTCTGCCCCAGGAGGGAGTTTAATATTTATCATCAAAATGATAAAACACAGTAAGTAGGAAAACTACCTGCTAGAGTCGGCTCATTCATTGCAACATGAAGCCAACCTTTAAATATGAAGTAAGAGTTTTGTTCTAGACCAGCCCTGCCCAGCCTGTGCCACAGTACAAAGTTTGGATCTGAGTGCCAGAAAGCTTGAAGGTGCTCATTCTGATGATTTTTAAAAAATCATATTCTAGTACAATGCCTTTATTCACAGCCTACTTCAGAAATCTTGTCTCTTGTTAAAAGCAAGAAGCCTTAGATAAGCGCAGGAGTGAAGGGGAGTGGGGTCACAGAGGGTGGGGAAAGGTGGGGTTTCTTTCATGGGTGATCACATGTATCTGCACCAGACACTTGACAGGAAGGTCAGTAAAAGTCCAAAATATTTTATCTTTCTCATCCATCTTTACTTCCCTGTGTGCTTTTTAGTGACTTTGAAGGAAAATATTCCCTGGTTTGTAGGCAACAGTATGTATTTTTAAAGATGATGTGGCGATTGCCAGAGTATCTATTGCATTATGTGGATGAGCAAAAGGAAATTAGTCTGGTGAAAATGTCTTAAGGCAAGGAAAGACAGGACTGAGAGCCCTTGCTCCTCTTCAAAGCCACAGCCAGCACAGAGTTTGCATTTGAAAGGCTTTTCAACTAGATAGAGGTGTCACAAATGGAGTCTTTTGGGAAACTCACACCATTACAACCCCTTGAGGGAAGCATTTGGAACAATATTTTTCTTTTTCTGGTAGCAAAGTTTCAGAAGGCTGAGGTCCTCTGAAAGTTGCTGCAGCAATGAACTACCACCATCTCATGCCATCCAGTCATGAGGGGAAGAATGGTGATTGCAAATGACAACCAGCGTGATTAAAACCACCCATCAAAGAGATTAAGAATCTGTAAATGCCGTAGTACGTAAGATGCAGAGCACCACACTACTATGCAGATGGAAACATCTGTAGCAGAGATGTGACATTCAGAAATGTGCAACAAGTTTTTCAGATGCTCTTGCAGCCTGAGACGCAGGCCACACACTGTGAGCAGATGGCTCCACTATGTTTCATCATACACAGAAACATTGATTTGTTGTCATGCCATGGTGTAGATTTTTGTTGATAGCAGGTTAATGGCATTTGGCAGTAACCATTGTGGAGTCTTTTTTCCTTTTTTTGGTGACATGGGTTGTTTTTCCACAGAGGCACACAGTTTGGTGCTGAGATGTCCCTTCGGGTATTTCCTCAGACCACCATGGTAGGTTTGGGGAGTCTGTGAGGAGGGGAAAGGAGGAGCTCAGCTCTTCTTTACTTGCATGGGAGCCAACGACCAAGCAGGAGGTTTTGGCTTGCATACAGCTGTCTGAGGCAAGCTTTGTGATGAGGAAGTTTTTGGTACTCGGATACTGAGAAGTGTTATTTTCAGCGTATATATTCTGTACCAGGCAGCGTAAGAATTAAACATGGTGGAGACACTTGTATAAAATTGACATGAGGGTTGTATCTGCTTTTTTATCTCAGGTTTGTAATAAACTTCCAGCCAGAGCAGTAATGGCCAGAAAAGCTTTGCAATAAAGACTAGTAAAGACTGGTCAGACTCTTATACCTCTTCCTCAGACAATTCCACCTCTAAAACTACTGATGGTTTTGCTTGCCTGCACATTAGACAAAAGCAGACTACCCAGACCTCTGGGTTGTGCTATCTGAAAGCTCCAGCAAAGTTAGTGTGAGCCTGCCCATGTTGCCGGCAGGCCAGATTTGCCCAGGTGCATCAAACCTCTGCTCTGGTGTCCCTGACAAGCGACACCTTTCTGGGGAGACCTGACAGTTATGTTCTGTGTCCTTGAAGCCCTATCCACTTACACCACCAAAGTCTCTCTCTTCCACAGGGGCAACTGTTTTACTGAAGTACTTCACTTGGAAGACCCAAATTGGGAATTTGTAAGAAAGAGGAGCAAAAAAGGTCTGAGAAGTGTTCATCCCTCAGAAAAATATTTGAATCCATGACTGGCTATGTCTACTTTATAAGTCATGTCTCTTAAGAACTTTTATTACATCAGGATTTATAATCTGTCTAATCGCTAGGTTTCCTCCAAGATTAATTAGTTGCTACAGATATCCACTCCCATTTCTGTAAATCAACAACTCTTAATCTTGTAATGCATACCAAGAAAATATGGGGAAGCATGTCTCCTAAATACTGATGATAATGACCAAGATGATGATATTCAAACACAGTTATTAAGGACATTTATTCCCATAAAGCACACAAGCCCTAGAATCTTTGGGTACAGATATAAGATATATAAACAGTTTTATTAACATGAATGAAGAGTCTTATTCTATTTTTAAATAACAAAAGATATAAAGAGTGAGAAGATGGATTATCAACAAGTTGAGAATTTGGCAGGCAGAAGTACTGTCAAAGAATCAACAGGAGAGAGGAATCAAAAATATGAAAGAAATTCTGGGACAGCTGCAGAAAAACGCCCACTCTGAAGCCATGTGGGCATTATTGGATGACATATGCATAGAAAACCAAAATAATTACTTTTTTATCAGCTTGAGGGGATTTTAATAGGTTGAACAACTGTAGAAGACATTTCAGGAGAAGATTTAGACTAGTGACCTGATTAAACAAAGTTAGGCACGTGTTTAAGGGACTTGCTGCCTTGGGATCTTAATTATTACGGACAATTTCCATGTGTGTGTTTGCTTTAACATTGTCTCCTGCTGGAAAACAGCTGGCTGCAAATGGGCTGGCAAGGTAAACAGAAACAGGCCTGCAATGCTCAGCAACTCAGACAAGTCTCATCACCAGCACAAATCTGTTGCCAACCTGACAAGCATAAAATGTCTTGGAAGGATCCACATTTCATAGCAGTTATGCCTCATGGACTGCGTCATAGTCCAGCAACAAGATATTCAGGGCACGGTCATACAGTCATTGTTGCATGTCAAATGTTGAGGAAAGAACATAGATACTTACCAAATAATTTTTCTTCTGAAATATGTAGGTTAATTCAGTGTTCGTGAATAAACCAGTGCTCTGTTCGCTTACAGTGTAATGCTGGCAGAACTGGCTGGTGCTGTGTTAGTAAATCCTGACAGCTTATTATTTTTGAGTTAATTGCTATTTGTTCAACTCCAAGAGTGTTCCAGGTGACTCGCAGGCTGATATAGAAAGAAAAAACTTGCCCTGAATAACCTAAATAAAATAGTTGGAAAAAAGAAAGGGGAGGTTGCAGTGGGTATAAGACAGTAGAGCTGAGTTATGAACTAAGGGCTCAATCTGTTGGGCTTTCAGTACAGTCAGTTGAACAGCCAGGGATATTGGTCATCCTGTTGCCAGAAGCTAATGTTCTTGTGCTGGGAAAAGAGGAGAACTTAAATAGAAATGGTGATTATGTTTCTGTAGTTTCCTCCCAGAAGCCTTGGGTTTGTTCTTTTTTTGGTCCTGGATTCCCCTGCATTGCTAACTGTACTAGCATAAGGACCCAGCTCCAGTGTGTACGTGTGGGACACTTCTCCAGTGATGAGTAGCTGATAAAAATCACTCCAAAAAGCTCTGAGGAATAACCATTGTGCCTATTAAACCAGGGTGCAGGTCGAACCCACAGTTGGAATAGTGGCCCAGATTTTGCATGCAATTTCATTGCCTTTCACTAAGCTTAAGTGTGTGCAGCTACCACTGTCCAAAATAAGGCCATATTCTTCTGCCATGGTCTCCTGCTTTGGGAGCACAGGCAGACCTGCCTGATCTGTTAGGCAGACCTACTCGTATATCTCTCTACATGCCTGTCTTTTAAATGACTATTAGAGGTGAATCTCATTTAAACAAATATAAACAGGGCCATGTGAAGAAAAGGCTGTCTGCATAGAGTCGAGTCATTCCATAGTTTGGCCAGAGAGAAGAACATGTACAGAAAGAGATGAAAACAGATGTGCTAGGGAAAGGTTATCTATAGTACTGAGTAGTGGAAGAGATACTAGCAAAAGAAAGCAAATACATAATGACAGTGCCAAGGTTTTGAGCCTGACAAGATTACAGAATTGAGATGACTGAGGAGACAGATGGGATGTGATGGAGAAAATTAAGAGAAAAAATAACATGCTTTTGTTTTGGAGAATGACAGTCTAATGTAGTCATCTAGAGCAGATACCAGAGAAAGTAGCAGGGGCAAGGGTGCTGGATAAGACAAAGAGGCAAAAAGCAGGCTTTGAGGGCAGTTGGAAAATATGAAGTTGAAAAAAGAAAGAAGAGTGGAAATAGAAGAAAACAAACAAACAAAACCCCAAGAACAACAACGGGGTAAAAGGGATTAGGAGACTGCAAATATCTCACATTTCCATTATCTACCTACTCATGAACTGATTGAAGTGTACATTTAAGTACACAAATAAGGAGCTTCTCCCCTCATCCCCACTGATAATGAGCTAAGTATAAGCAATGGAAGCCTCTTATAAATGGCCTAGGACAGGTACTTAGCGGACAAAAACGCAATAAAAATCAAAGTTAAAATATCAGTCTTTGAGGAGTGGCCCAACTTATCAATGGCATGGGCTGCTTGACCATCCTGTCCTGGTCCCTCCATGGAGGTCATAATTGGGAGGCATTGTCCTTGTAGCCTCCCTTTTCACAGATGGCAGGACACCTCCATCTGCATGACTCTTGTCTCAATAGTCATAAACTTGCAATGAACTGGCCTACTTCACTGGCAGGGCTGAAGTATGAAGTGGAAAAAATCCGAAATTATGTTCAAAGAGCAGAAATAGTGGCTTGGATCACTAGGGTTCACAGCAACTATACAGCAGCAATGAGACAAGTATAATTACGTTTTTTACTCTCATGTTCCACAGAGACTTAATACTTCCCAGCATGTTGCGCTACCAATAAATAAATAACCAACATTTTCCTTATTTCATTAGTTTTCAGATTCATTCATTTATTCCAGGTTCCCTATATTTTTTACTAATATATGCCAAATAAAAAGTTTAATATTTAATCAGTAGGATGGGGAGATCAGCATTTTGGGGAGTTATCAGACTCCAGTCTGATAACTTTGAGTTTCACTGCTGATTGCCATGTAAAGGCAAGGCCATACTTTGCTTCAGTTTGTCATTCTCTGGACTGGCTTCACATAGCGTGTATGTGGAGAGAATGAATATTTACAAAGTGTTCTTGAAATCACAGGGACAAAAAGCATCATTAAAATATTAGTTTACATTTTTTTTTTTGATCAGTACATGACACTGCAGCAATCCTAGCGCGATCGTGCACTCGCAGACCTCTCAGTGACCGGAGGAGTGTGCTGTGTAACTACCAATTACACTGCTACAGCTCCTGAATGGCACCATTTTGTTGTTAGAATGAACAAAGGATGCCTACAAGGGAGTGAAATGTAAGGTGCTGAGAGAGGAAAGTTTTCTGCAGTGTGCTGGGGGAATGTGGGCAGCATGGCTAACATGACAGGTCATGATGAATGATGTTACACGAAGAGAGGCTGGGCCAGATGTGTGCATGCAGTGAACGTCTGTCCTCGATAAGCTGGGCAACTTAATGGGAGTGAGCAAAGAAAAGCTCCTTTCTATGATAGGATTTCATCCCCCTTCTCTTTGTCAGGACCTTGCATTTAAAAATGTTACTCTTGTAGCAAGGATGGCCATGGGCCACACTGCATTAACCCGTTTTGACACTAGGGTAACACAGTGAACAGCTTCATCAGCAGGCAGAAGTGACACAGGCTTCCTCCAAATCAAACACTCAGAAAATGAGTTTGCTATTGATGAAATAATCACCACCTCAGTTCTTGACAATTAGCACAAGCAAATTTGACTGTAGCTATACACTGCAAGCTCACTGAAATCGATATTAGGTATTCAGAAACATTGCACAATTAGAAGTGTCTTGATTGATCTTTTAGGATTGAATCTAAAGACAAAAAAGAAGAGAAGTTTCATATAAAGACAAAAAAGTTTTATTTCATTTGGGGAATTTAAAAAAAAAATCTTTGTTTATGCAAAATTCTGATAAACAAAATACTTGACTGAAGCATTTTGCCCAGCTCTGGTTAGCAATGCCATATCACTGAAATCTTTTATAAGCAGATAATATTTAATTCTAGAACACAACTAACATGCTACTCTGCTGACTATTTGGATATATTATAGACAGCAATATGTGGAGAGGAGTAAGGTTAAAGTGGTAATCAGGTGGAATTTAGCCCAGTAATCACAGCACTTCTAACACCAGTCATCCAGAAAAGAAGTTAAGGAAACTGAAGTCTCCTCTGAGTAGAGATTTCCTTTACATTGTAGTTTCCCCTCTTTGCTAATAAAACGTACATAAACATGTGCCAATAGTAAGGACTTTTTTGTGTAGTTTTGCACTGAAATCTCCTGTGTTGGCACCTTCCCGTACTGAGAAAGCTTTTTTATGTTACAGGCCATCTCCAGCACTGTTGGGAGAAAATGCATCATGAAGGGAGGCGTTAGAGGTGAGGGGGCTCACAGTAATGTGACACTGCAGTCCACAGTGGTGAAATATAAACGCTAGAGGTAGCAACGTAAAATGTGGACAGTCTGTGTGGCTCTAGACAAAAGAAAAGCATGTGTAAAACTTGTAACAGCATTTTGCAGCTTGCTGGTAGATCAGCTCTCCAGAGCAGCATTTTTGTACAGCTATACACTATATAAAGTGGGTGACTGGGGGTCTTTCAGTTTTTTTTTTTCCTTTTGGCTGACAAAATTTCAAGCAGATTAAGAATAAAATCAATTAATGTAAACTTTATGTGACTCTTCATTGGCTGTCAAGGACAACTAGCACCCGCCAGATACAGAAGCATGTTCCTCTCCTGAATCCATTTTTTATCTCAGTGTATTACAGTGAGTTGTCTTCTCAGTGGATGTTTGATGAGGAATCGTGTTTTTCTGAGCCCTTTTTAAGACAGACAAAAATGAATTGGTCCCACTTTACTGACCTACATCAGGCAATTTATCTAAACATTGTAATGTAGTCATATATAAAAGTTATGGCAATTCCTTCACTGCTCAAACCACGTAGCGATTAACTTTGTGTATTTAGTTCAACATGCTAGATATGTCAGTCATGGGGCTATTACAAGTGTATCAACAGTTGCCTTTTTCAGGCAATTATATTTTAGAAAGCTTTAATTTTGTTGTTCCTAGATGTAATCACAAGAAGAAATATGTCTTTAATGATGAATGAAAATGGTTTGGATATATTAAAGTCACATATAAGCACAAAATTTAAACAAAAACTCTTATCAGGACAGGATTTTATTATGAAACACTTGTAAACAGCTTTGTATTTTAGTATTTTTATGTGGGCATACAACTGTCAGCAGTTTTCTTTCTATTTTCTTTCTCTTCTCTGGGTCACTGGGAAGAGTAACAGGTGAGATTTGTAGTTCCTTTCCACCTACTATGCTGTTAAATGTTCTTGCAGCTCTGCCCTTGATTTCTGGTTTATTAGCTGATACAGAGTGTCAAGAACTAGCATTTGTATGTACACGAAATGGGAAATGTGGGACAGTACCAGAAAAAATCCTCAAAGTACTTTCAGTGCTTTGAAACAGTAAAATAGTAAAGATAGTGAAGTAGTATGCATATTTTACTATTTCAGCTACAACACACACCAAGGCACGTACCGATATCTACCCCAGCCCTTTGATGGGAACCAGTGGCCATGCACAGCCACACTGTGTTCACTGGAGCTTGCAGAACTAAGTGCAGGACCAGGGTATCACATTTTCCTGGCTCTGCTCATGCTGAGGAGTAACTATTCTACTGCAGTCAAGTGAAAAACCTGCTTATTTAAGTCAAAAAAGCAGAATCTGGCCTTTGGCAGATAGTCTTACCATTTCCCACGGAGTAAGTCACGATCTAAAATGCACAACAAAACACACATTAAATGATAGCCATGGAGTGAATGTTATGATTTTTACAAGGTCCAGATGCAATATACCAGAGAGCGAGCGCAGCATTATGTGTTCACAGTCCGCATCAGTTGTAGGGGTATCTTGTGTTGGTATTTGTTGGCGTTACTTCAGGAGGAGCTTGTGTGCAATGGTCTGAGCAATCAGCTCAGAAGGGGGTTTGCCAGCCCTGGGGTTCAATCCTGCTCCCAGTCCTTACATCACACCTCAGATCTGAGAAAGCTAAAACTCATCCAAATGTATTTTCTTATGCTGGCTGGCAAAACTGGCCAAGCAGATCACTGAGGACTATACCGGCCTTCCTAAAAGGGGCATGGCAACTTGCAGTCCCCAGTGTACTAGCAAGGTCTGAGGAGTGAGTTCATTAAGGCTGAGTCCATAGTGTTTCTGGCCCTGTCTTGTATGGGGATAACAGCGATCTGATAGGAATGGGAA
This sequence comes from Haliaeetus leucocephalus, assembly GCF_000737465.1. Taxonomy (NCBI): domain Eukaryota; kingdom Metazoa; phylum Chordata; class Aves; order Accipitriformes; family Accipitridae; genus Haliaeetus; species Haliaeetus leucocephalus. The sequence continues at coordinate 10,058,385 of NW_010972437.1, read as the reverse complement.
TAAATAAAAATCAGCAAACTTTTGTTAGATTTCAAAGTGACAGTGTCACTGATGGATGGATGATGATGAAAAATGGTGGTGGCACTTTAGAGGCCCTCAGTGATGCACATCACAGTGAGATGCTCCATCGAGACTCAAACATAACTAGGTAAAAATGCATTTTTTGAAATACCTAAATATGTTGGCCTTTGGCAAATACTATGTAGGATTTTTTTTTGTCTCAGAAGTAAATAAGGCATGTTTTATAACCATCAAGAAAATTCTCTGCTTTCCCTTCTTCAGATCATCATCATAAGAAAAGAAATGACACAGACAACCACTGTCCAATTATATAGACTGACTGATGCTTTTAACATTGATATTTTTTTTTTCTTCTTCTGCATTTGGAAATCATAGAGAAGAAATAACAGCTATACAACTTCAAAGCACTTTCTAGCACTGGATGTCATTAGAGATATTTCAGCTGTTCTTCCTACTCCGACAGCTCTGGTTTTCACATGCGGCATGCTCTTAACAATAGTAAGCAGAGAATGGACAACAGTTTACTGACAAAGTTTTGGTGTAAGTATATACCAGAAGGGATGTGCCTTCCAATTTGATTTCAAAATTCTGCTGGCTTTGCTCACACGGCAGTCATGGGAGCTTTGAGGGGATCAAGATGCTTCACTGGTTAATGAACTGAACATGTAAACCATGAAGCAGGGGTAGGCATGTGCTTTGGTGGGTGCTGCTGAAGAGCCCTGAGTGAGGCAGAACTGCAGGGTGGCAGAGGGGCTCCAACCCATGTGGCTGGATTCACCCTGAGCCCTTGCTCCTGAGGTCCAAAACTTAGAGCATTTCAGGAGGAGCTCTTTAGCTTATCTGCTACAGGAACAGTGACAGAAGAAGAGCAGACTTTACTGTCTAGAATGACCAGGACGTCATAAATTCAGCTTCATTTCTGTCTTCGATTGCCTGATAGCCTGATGTAACTGACTGTATGGTTTGTGTAAATGTGACGGTTTTGGCTGGGTTAGAGTTAATTTTCTTCATAGTAGCTAGTATGGGGCTATGTTTTGGATTTGTGCTGAAAACAGTGTTGATAACACAGGGATGTTTTTGTTACTGCTGAGCAGTGCTTACACAGAATCAAGGCCTTTTCTGCTTCTCACCCCACCCCACCAGCGAGGAGGCTGGGGGTGCGCAAGTTTGGAGGGGACACAGCTGACCCCAACTGACCAAAGGGACATTTCAGACCATATGACATCATGCTCAGTATATAAAGCTGGGGGAAGAAGGAGGAAGGGGGGGATGTTCAGAGTGATGGAGTTTGTCTTCCCAAGTCACTGTTACGTTCAATGGAGGCCTGCTTTCCTGGAGATGGCTGAACACCTGCCTGCTGATGGGAAGGGGTGAATGAATTCCTTGTTTTGCTTTGCTTGCATCTGTAGCTTTTGCTTTACCTATTAAACTGTCTTTATCTCAGCCCATGAGTTTTCTCACTGTTGTTCTTCTGTTTCTCTCCCCCATCCCACCATGGGGGGACTGAGCGAGTGGCTGCGGGGGGCTTGGTTGCCCGCTGGGGTTAAACCACAACAGTAAGAAAATTCCCTTCCCAGACAAAACTCTCTACTGACAAAGTAGTCCAGTTGCTGTTAGAAAAAAAAAGGGACTAACGGTCTCACCAGTACTCATACTAGGAAAAAGCCTATCGTGGTTTAACCCCAGCCAGCAACTAAGCACCATGCAGCCGCTCGCTCACTCTACCCCCCCCCCCGCAGGGGGATGGGGGAGAAAATCGGAACAAAGAAGCAAAACCCACGGGTTGAGATAAGAACGGTTTAGTAGAACAGAAAAGAAGAAACTAATAATGATAATGAAAACACTAATAAAATGACAACAGCAATAATGAAAGGATTGGAATGTACAAATGATGCGCAGTGCAATTGCTCACCACCCGCCGACCGACACCCCACTAGTCCCTGAGCGGCGATTCCCGCCCCCACTTCCCAGTTCCTATACTGGATGGGACGTCCCATGGTATGGAATACCCTGTTGGCCACTTTGGGTCAGGTGCCCTGGCTGTGTCCTGTGCCAACTTCTTGTGCCCCTCCAGCTTTCTCGCTGGCTGGGCATGAGAAGCTGAAAAATCCTTGACTTTAGTCTAAACACTACTGAGCAACAGCTGAAAACATCAGTGTTACCAACATTCTTCACATACTGAACTCAAAACATAGCACTGTACCAGCTACTAGGAAGTTAACTCTATCCCAGCTGAAACTAGGACAGGCCAAAGCAGGTATCTGTCACTCAGTATCATATTTTGTATCTCTCTTGCTAATTGTCAGAATTTTAACCCTCCTAAATGTATCAATCTTCTTCCCATAGCACTCCACATCATCCTGTATTGCTTTATCCTGATGTGGGCATAAGGCAGATTCTTCAGTGAAAGAGGAATACTAGATTCACCTGTATTCCTTCTGCTTATTCCTCATCTCACCTCCCTCACAGGGCACACCAAGTACGTGCTGATTCAGCAAAGTACACAATGCAACGCAAGGGAGCAGAGTGACAGGAATGAGATGGCGTGGTACCAAGCTGGGATATTCCCTTTGCCCGGGAATGCTCAAGGCCTGATAAATTTGCATTTCCTCTGCCCACGGACAGACTCCACCAGCAGAATAAGCAGTTTAGCCAGTTATTTGTGTTGACAGGGCTTGCCCTTTAACAGTTAATATTGTCTTGCACTGAAAGCATTGTTACCAGGCCTCTAAGGTATCACATTTGATGGGCACAAGTCACGCTTCTCAGAACCATTATTCCAAGCTTCCTGCCAGCTTCTTAGTTTACTCAGGCTTTGCCTTTGCAAGGTTATTTTTGCAGCGACAAAGGCTGGAAATGTAAGGCCCGATTCTCTGCCAGAAGGAACTGGCGCAGCCCGGCTGCCTGCGCCCCGGCTGCCTGCCTGGGTGCTGGGGCAGCGCTGGGGCCGCGGATGGGCTCGGGGAGAACCACGGCTGCTCCTGCAGGGACTCTCTCCAGCTCTGGTTACGAGCCAGGAGTCAGCCAGTCATGCTGACCTGTCTCTCCTCAGGTCCATGGTGAAACGCCTCTACCAGCTTGAAAGGCATGGATTTCCTTACCCAGCTTTTCTTGATGAAAATCTCCAATTTCTTTTTTTCTTTATCGCTGTAGCCAGCTGGGCGTCGGGCTCCCTCTTCACTTAGGCCCTGCAACCTAGGCTTTACTGTACTACCAGACCTACGAGTTTGATATCCACAGGCAGTGACTCGCAAATGAGAATCACGCAGCGGTTGATAACATTTTATTGAAGGTGGGTAAATACCGGACCCAAGACACCAAAGAATCATGAGCCACAAATCGAAGGGAAGGCGGGGAAGCTAAACAGGAGAAAAAAACATTGCTCTGTACTTCTAAGCCAGGAAATAAGGACATTCTTTCAAAACAGCAGATTATGAGTACGGAAAATTACCTACAACCAGGAAAATGTGAAGCTCGTCTTTTCAGGATTATATTTGTTCCAGTTTAATGGACTGTATCTGGTATATATTAAAACAGTCCTAAGCAATGCTGCTGTAGTTAAAGATAGGTCAGTTTTTTTCACTGTAAACACAAATTTCAGGGCATACAGTTCAGCCGTGTAAATCCACAACAGCCTAAGCTTGTGATATAACTGCCGTACCGGGGTGCGGTGCCTCCTCCCCTACACAAGACTACACAAATGAGCTATGTTGTTTTTACTTAAAGAACAATGAATAAAAAGAAATTTATTTGGGCTCAGTTCAAATATTGACCATTTTCCCCTTGATGAGAAAGAGAAGGATTTAAAATAGAGATGGGAATTTCAGAACAAGTTCTTTCTTTAAGAAGATCCACTGCTTGCTATGGATGTGGATCAACTCATTTTCATAGTTATTTCCAACATGGAGTTCTGTTGGCATCTGGCACTGTCAGTGGGATATTACTGGAATATACACAGTGAAGAGTTTAGTCCAATGAGGATATTAGGTGCCAAAGATGCTAGTGTGGCTTTCCACTTTAAGATATGCAATACTGCAGATTATGCTGCTAAACAGTAGCAACAGATCTTGTCTACACATGGAGTTATTCCTCCAAAATCATGTCTGGATCCTCCCTATTCCAGAAAAAAAGTGTGTTTGATGCTGTGCTTAAGTCATTTTCACTGTAAATTAAAATAACTGAAAGGAAGAAGTTTTATTCTACAGTAAGTGAGTCCATACACAGAGTTCTTGAAATATCTTTTGCATTATAAAGTCACATCCTACCATTATCTAGCTCTGAATTGCAGATAATATTGTACTTATAAAGTATACATTCTCAGGGGATGAAAAATATTTCTCAAAATGCCATCCAAATGTTGAAAATGTAATATTTACACTGGATAGGTGCCATCCTTGTCTGGCAGGCTAATGGATCAGAAAAAACTGTCTGTGAAAAGACAAGTGTGGGAGTGGCTGGGAGTCCAGCAGTTTCTCCCCCCCCTTCCATTTTTAACAAAATTGTACTTCCTGGTGTTATGGTTTAAATCAGATTTTAAGAAGTCCATTATGATGCATCTGCTTAAAATATCAAGGGGAAGCACAATTCAATAACACTAAATGTGCAAAAGCGAGGGCTGTGAATTAATACCGTCTCTCCTGCTTAACTACTGCCTCTTGTGTTAAAGCATCATTGACATACAATTTCACATCTCCATGGTCCTAAAGAGTGTCATGAACTGTAAATAGCCACTTGTGCCTTTGAATGTCTTCCCATGCCCTTGCATCGTCCAGATCAGACCTGGTGGTCTTACATACAGTAATCCAACTTTGTTGATTTGAAGTTAATATTTTAGTTGAGTTATGCTGTAGTTACAGGAAATCAAAATGTTATACAGCTATTTGTCTTTTTGGCAGTTTACACTTAGTATTGCCATTTATATTACCTGGAGAAAAAAAAATGATAACGACCCATGCAAATCATTTGTAGAGGAGCTAATTTCTATTTCTTCTAAAGCCAATTTTAAATCTCCTCCATATGGCTGATACAAAATATTACGATGCAGTTGATGAAAACGTGGCTCCAGTGAAGTCAATGAGTTTTGTGACTGACTTCAGGAGAGCCAAGATTTCATCCATTATCTATTTCTGTAGCATAGGGCCCACATGTATTACAGTAAAAAAAAATAAAAATAAAAAATCCAACAAAAAAAGCCTGAAGCCATTAATCAACTCAGAAAGATCTGGTTTATGTATTGCAAGATAGGCCTCTGTTGGATGGTGCGTGCCTTTAAATTCTGCAAGCACTTAAAGAAACCCTGCAAAAGAAGTGACACATGTGCAGCCCCAGTCCCTGAGCCCAGACAATATCCATCCTGCCTGCTGCAAGCATCGTGGGCTGCTGTAACTGCGCTTTTCTTCCTCACCCTTTGAGGCCCTCTGACAGGCAGACTGCAAACTTCCCTAGGCAGAACTCCTGCGTTTGCTCGTCGCAGCTGGAGGTGCAAGGCACAATGTCGGGTACTGAAAGGAGCGGGGCTGAAGCTGGATGTAAACAACGTGAGTTCCAGCCTTGCCCAATGCAGGGTCAGACATTTGCCCATCGGGCCTTTATTGAGTCCATTTAAACATAACCTACAGTCGCCTAGCGTATCTTTTTTTGGGAATTTTACCTCACATTAGGCTGATACAAAAATTCTGTTGTTGCAGTAATGCCGCATACTCAAAACCACCCGCTGTAAATTAGAACGCTAAATTTAGGAAAAAAAAATTTTCCTCTCACCACTGAAACCCGGATCCTGCACACATAAGCACGTACCCTGATTCATGTCCATAAACCCCATGGAACAAATGGGATTGTTCACACGGTGATATTGTACACGTACTTGCTCAGGCAGAGTGCAGCACAAAATAGCAAACAGCTGATCAACCAGATGACAGAGTTAGTTTTTTTAAAGAACACGTTTTAAAATAAAGGCGGTGTTGCTCTGCACACTATAGCCTAAAGAGGGATTTTCTAGGAATGTTCTCCAAATCCATTAAATACTAGAACTGATCCTGAAGAGTCTTTCAGTAATGCAAACTAACTCCCGAACCCCTTCATTTCATTTAAAAAATCTTCAAAGTTATGTAGGCACGCACACACCTTAGCCACATGTATGTGGAATTCTGTAATGCTTCGCTGAATTTTTAATTCATGTAAGTTCAAAGCTTTGATCACACTGCTGCTACAATTTGTTTGCGTTTTTGCACTCTTTACATTATATCTGGTGACAGAAGACTGAACATTTCATTAGAAGGCAAAGAAAATCATTATTTAGCGTTCATTGAAAACTTGTGTATTCCCACAGATGGTTTAGAGCTCAGATTTTTTTTAAAATGCAGTAGACAATGTGATGTGGTCATTTTCTTCGGCTTAAAAAGTACAACTTCTTCCTGTGAGCATTACTAATTGCAGTCATTACTGTAAAATTATTGAAGATTTATATAAAAATCTGTGATGGAAGAAAAGCAAAGTTTTTTGCTATTTATTCAAATGTATTTTATTTCTGTAATTTGTCAGCAAATATATATATATATGAATTACACAGTAATATCCTCATTCTTTTAATTGGAGGCAATGAACATAAGGGTATATAAAACATTACAAGTTTTGAATCAGTGAGATAAATTTATATTTTATGGCTGCATGGTCTGCATATGCACACAGGTCTAGCCAACTTTATGTACAAACAGAAGTACCTATTTTTAGAAACCAGTCTTAATTTGAGACAGTCGAGCTAAAGCAAGCACTGCTTTACACTCTACCTGCAACTTTCCCATTCATTCAGATGACGCAAAATAAAGCACAACACCGTTTATGTTTTTCTTTGTAAGCCTGCCTTAATAGACAGTGTATAGGTCCCGAATTACTGGAGTGCAGTTTACTCACAGGGTTGTTAGAATTTCTAGGAAAAGTAACTTTATGGCTGTTTTTTTCCCCTTAGTGAGAACAAAGCTCTTTGTCCCTGCTCATATAGTGTATCTCCTTAAGCCGGTTTTTGCCTACAGGTCTCCCACTGCCTGCTCCCCGTCGGGGCCGGTCCGGCTGCACTTCTGCTCCACTTTTACAGCGTGCACCAGCCCAGGCTCCGAGGCGAGCCAGGCTTAGGCAGCAAGTCACTATTTTTCGTACAGTAGTTGGCCTTGAACATCAGCCTTGCCACATGAGAATCAGTTATCCTCTTCACCTGAATAAAATGAAACTTAAGATATTTTCTACCCGCAAACCTGAGGTCCGTTTCCTTGTTTTATTACCGTTTTGCCCTCCCCGCTCCCCCCCGCCCCCCGCCTTAGGTTTCGGGCGCCTTTGCCAAGCGGCTCCATGTGACGGGAGCGCGGTCGCTTCCTTCCCGGCCAGCCGCAGGTAAATCCCGGTGCACCCCCCGGGGACGGTCGTCCCGAGGGGGGAGCGATGCCAGCAGGAGCTGGCACCTCCGCCTCGCCCGCTTCCTCAGTGCCCGCGGCCGGGCAGCCGCCAAAACCGGCCCGGACACCAGCGGTCCCCCCTCCCACGCCCACGGACGGCTCGGCTCGGCTCGGCGCGGCGCGGC
>NW_010972437.1:10039186-10050510 GCF_000737465.1 Haliaeetus leucocephalus | reverse complement strand
CCCCCCCCCCCTTTTTTTTTTCCTGGATCCTCTTTTAAACCCACTCCACACTGCCGCGCTGTCTATTACATGCTAATTTAATTTTACTATGGACGATATTTTCAGCATTTGCTGAGGACAGTAAATTTTGTAGTTTATGTTATTTCACTTTTTATGACTTTTTAACACTTAATAAAATTTTATTAGAGCACTTTTGTGTTTACAAGGCCACAAAACTCTTGGCAGGTTGTCAGAAGTCCTTTTTATTATGATCCTACTGATATACTGCGAGTAATGAAATAATCATGTCCAGAAATGTATCAAAGGCCAGAGGGATTATCCAATTTAATGGCTCTACAGATGCGCTGTGAGGGATACGGACAGGCAACGCGTCGACAGGCTCAAAAGCGTGTGCGAGGAGGAGGCAGACCTGCTTAATTTCTTCCCCATTGCAGGCTGGTTCTGCGCTGTCCGAAAGGCGCCGGGCTTGGTCACGTGGCTCCGGGTGCTTTCCAGAAAAAATGGATTTCTTCTGTTGCAAAAAGCTCTTTCTTTTCTTTTTGTTCTTCTTAGGTGTGCATCTAGTAGCGGTGTGCTTGCTCTGGTGTTTCCACCGCTTGCGGCGTTCATTAAAATACAACGCACTGGCAGACACCCAATGTCATCGTGCCATTGTGCAGCACACGGTGGCTTCGGGCGTTAGGATTTGGTCTTGCAGCCAGCGAGTAAATAAATAGGAAAAAGAAAGACCAAAACAAACACACATAAATAAAAAGTCAGAGGCAGAACAAGCCGGTGAAATCAAATGTAAGCGAGATACTTTACAGTGCGCTCTGAAACGATTGCTTTTTGCTTTTGTCTTTGCAAGGGGTAGGGCTGCGGGCGCGCTCTCGTTTGTGCGTGTGCCTTCGTTCCACAATGGGCTGTTTTCCTGCGCTGCTGTCGGTGCTATAGCCTGAGATACCGCAGCTGCTTTTAAGGTCATTTCCTTTTATTTTAAATAATTGTTCATTTAACATATGTTGTTAAACTCATTCTTGCGTCAAAAGGAGGCGATTATACTTCCTGACCCTGAAAGCAAGGTGGGTGGCTTTGTTTTATAATTAAATTTGCTGTGTTCAATTTCATATTTTCCTTTCTCCGCTGTTTCCTAAAGAGCATGCCAAAAAAGGTAAAAGGCAGCAATGATACCAGGAACACTTCGATGCCAGTCTTGTCTCTTTAACACACATTGTTGCAAACTTTCAAGCTTCATGGGGACACCAGGAAGATATTCTTTCATCATTTTACAATTAAGTGTTTAATTCATTGTGATTTAAAACCTGCCCCCTTCAAGTCTGCAGCTAGAATGTGTTTCACAATTTCCAGAGTAGAAGGAGGACTTTCTCCTTCCAGCACAAACATACGTAGTGTATTCCAAGGCATCTCGTGATACTGCCAATAGGGATTTCTTTTAAAGAAAACAGGTACTATCTGTGTATTTTTAAACTATATCTGAGTAATTTGCAAGGACTTTACAAACAGACCTGAAGACAAGGTTAGAAGTGATCAAAGAATTTATCTTTGAAATCATGACAATATATTAGTGGATCACATGTTGGTGTATTTATCCATATTGTGAATCTGCCTCACCTTGGAAGAGTGCCTCCAAAATCAGTGGGGCTACCGGAGGACTTAAAATAACGTACAGTGTTAGTAAATACACCAGAACCTGGCCCAGGAGAAGTCGTACAAATCATTAAATGCAGTTTAGCTTCAGGACAGAAGTTTTGTTTTTCCAGAACAATATAATCTACTGTAAATCATATGTTTGCAGGTCAAGGTCAATTTAAACTTCTTAAACCTTTAACAGCCATCAAACTGGAAACCTGCAGGATGAAATGATGTGGTGAAAGAAGTGATGGACTGGAAACTGTTAACCTCGGAAGAGCAGCGTTTGCTATTGTTCTTTTGAGAGAAAGAGCAAACTTAGAAATGCCTTGAGTATAAATATGTAAACATGCCACAGATTATTTAATCAATGAAGCATCTAACTAATTTAACCCCTTCCTGGGGGCTTCACTTTTTTCCTGGAACACCAGAAAAGGCCTGAGGAAGCAAGTGTGCCATTCCCACCACCACGGAAACAGAAACAGAGAGGCAGGATTCAGTGACTGGACCGGGGCTGGCGCCTAGGTGAAGTGTGCAAGGCTGGCAAGATTGTCCTGGCTGAAAGGGGACAACCTTGGTAGAATAATTTAAGGGAACAGCATGACTAGGGACAGCCCTGTCCCCAGCATGCACAAATGCCAGCCCTGCGAAAGGGCCCTCAGACCCCAACTGGCACCGTCAGGGCAGTTATGTGGGGAGGGACATTCCCCTCCACCGAGGATGGCCAGAAGATGCTATTAGAGACATGGGGAACGTGGGTCCAGGAGGAAATCTGTGCATACTCTGTATTTACACATAACCCCTGTTTATGAGCCGGTTACTCTCTTTAATAGGCCATCGAGCAGGCGCACTAGTGAAATGCAGCATACTCTCAGCATACAGCACATTACCAAATCTCTTGATGCTCTGGTAAAAATGAGAAGGTACGTAATTAATACATACATAATTAATGGGCCAAATCCTACACCTATTCCAGTCAGTGGAACCTGTGCCATTGTCCACAATGAGACTAAAAGTGCAGTCGTGATTAATTAGTCATTAATAGGCAGTCACCTATGAGCTTTGTAATGACTTTGTACTATCAAAAGCACAGAGCTGGGCTATGGTATGCTATAGACCGATGGAACGAATAATAGTAGTTTAACAATTTATCATAAACATATTTACATGCAACGTGCCAACAGCCTTTTTCATAAAACAACTATGAAACCCATAAATTATGAAAATCAATCCAGAAGTCTTTAATTTAAGAAGACAAGATGTTCTGTGAGAGCCATTTGGGTTTTAGCCATGCAACTCCTATGGATTAGAGTGGGATTTGTGCAGCTAAATCCCATTCAAATTTCTGAAAACAAAGTTAAGGTTGCTGATGAAGCCGCAAAGTCAAGTAGACTTCCTTCCGAAATCTATTAAAGGGATTTCAATCAGGTCTTTAACTTTCTTTTTTTGCAAAACTGCTGGCAAAACAAGCAATAGGTACTTTTTCAGGGCTGTGTGTTATTTTTATTTTTTGGTTGGCAAATCATTTGCTTGTTGAAAGCTGGCATTTCACAAATCAGGAGAAAATGTAACAAAAAATATGGGTCCCTCAAAGCAATGAAAACATTTCCAGGGGCTTGGTTACGATTACTTGAGAAGGAAGGCCTGGTTCCTATAGATTAGATATTAATATACTCCCCTGGTATTCAGGAGACCATAAGACAATCCCTTCTCTGTAAATTCAAGCATGGACTGGAGTTCACATCTGCCACCTCCCAAATGAGTGCCTAATGCCTAGGTGATGGGGTCTTCCAAGATAGGTCTTCCAGCGAGGGCGCTCCAGGGAGCTCAAGGGAAGACAGAAAACAACAGCAAGGTTTAATTAACCTGTCTCATGCATTTTTATTAAAATTCCTGAAGTTTGGCAGGGGTTGTGGCTTGGGAGCGAGGCTGGAGCTCCTGACTAGGTCATCGAATTGAGGAAAACACACATTCCTGTGAAAACTCTGGCCTTTTCTTTCCCACGTAGTCATCTGCTACAGAGATTAGTATGCTGCAGATGTATAAAAGAATGGCAGTACATGAAGATAATGATATAAACTTAAGGTATATAAAAATAAGACAGTGAAATGCTACCTGCATTGTAGTTTCATTATAGTTTAATGGACATAAGCCAATGAGCATTGCGCCTCTGTGTCCAAACTGATAGATGTACCCCATAAAAGCTTTCCGCAGAAGAAAGTCAGATAAGTGAAACTCGGTAGAAAAATAGCTGTTCTTTCTGCAGCTATAGATTATTCAATCAATGAAACTCCTATCTAACTCAATACTACCCATGTCCTTGGACTTACTTTCTGAACTCTAATCTGAAGTACAAACTGGCTCCCAAATTCCTCTGATGAGCGTGGTAGTTTTGAAAGCCCAGAAACCCTTCCTGGGGAGTAAGCAGTAGCTCCAGACTATGAGTTTTATGGCTGAGACCAGAAAGGGATAGCATTTACAGTTCTCAAGACAGAGCTTGGGATTTGCTTTCTTGCTTAGGAACATAGTTATCATTTATAATGCAATGTCATTTAAGTTCTTAAGCTGAGTGGTAGTTACAGAATCATTTCATGTTCTTTATTATTTTGGCTTAGTCTCATTTTTCTTTTTCTTTATTTGCACTACATCTCTCTCTCTCTCTCTCTCTCATTACTAGTTCTCAAGAAAACGTTAACATTTCTTTACTGTCTATTTCCTGGTAACTTATGGAGACAACTTTATTAATGGTAACCATAGTAATACAGAAACAGAGTCTAACATGACCGCCTCAGACTGCCTCAGAATAGCTACAAGGAACCCGAGGTGCAATTCTTAGCCAGAGGAATTATAAACAGCAAACCCAAGTGGAGAACTTCCCACCTTATATTGGAAAGTCCTACCAAACTGCTGTACTCATCCTGCTGAACATTTAGGGATTAGGGGCTGTTTTGCTATTTAACGCCCCCGAACCTGCCCTCTGCCTTCCGCGTGTGAGGCACTGGCATGAGTAACAAACATGGCAAGGGTGCTCCCAGAGCCACTGGGAAGTCTCTGGCTGCCCAAGTGCTGCTCTGGTTACTACCGCAGGACAGCTCCTTGCTGGGTACAGAATTATCTTTACAACCATTTTCCAGAGGAGAAACTGAGGCACTCATCTTGAAGGTATTTACATCCCTAGGGGAATCCCACTTGGTGCTCTGTTCTAATGGAATCTGCATGGCTTCTGTTTTCATCCTTACCTGCCTACAGTATTCTTGTGAGTTTAAATGATATCTCCAAGGTTTCACAGATTTGAATGGCATAGGAGGAAGACGAGTTCGTACTCCTCAGGTTACCAGCGTAGCCCTTAAGCACAGTAGGTAAGGCAGCACAAAATCTCCTACAGCAAACTCCCCACACCTTCCTGTGTAAAACGTGGCGTGGCGGGGAACGAGCCTCTGCGGGGAGGATACATAACACACAGGTCTCACGGCAAGTGGGTGCCAGGAGCAGCCTCGGTGGAGGGATTAAGCTGGGGTGTCACACGTGGCCCAGCACGGTGCAGGTGTCAGGGAGCTGGGGCTTCCAGGAGCAGCCCCTGCACAGGAGCTGGTGCACAGGGAAGCCTGGGCAAATGGCTCTCCTCTCCCTTTTGCTCTGCTGGAGAGGCAGCTCTGTTATCCTTTGGGTGACTGGGGACAGGGGAAGTTTCAAGCATCATCTTTTTGACCCAAATTCTGCCATTAAGGGGGCATTATGGAGGCTGTCTGCAGCCCGCCCTAGTCTCTCAGAGCACGTTGCTTCTCCCTCTCTCCTTACACAGGCCCAGCCACACTGCTGGGATGGTTTGCAGGGGAGAGGGAGCGCTGATACTACTTGTAGGCTTTTCCCCCCCTCTTGATCTGTGTGCTTTGCTTTCCTGATGCACTCTGGGGCAAGGGTGAAGAGATATTTATATCTCCCATATCAATGAGAATTACCAGGATCTTAAAATACCATTTAGAAGTGCTGTAACATGAGTATGTTACACTGACAGTAGCTCTTTAAGGGTTTCTCATGTAAATAAAGACTGTCTCCAAGAAAAGTCCCATACATAATATTACACAGTAATCATTAGCTTTAAAAATTATTACAAACAATATAAAATTCAACACATCAAAATAGATTTGGGCTATGTGACCATTCAAAGGTTATTAAAATGACAAACTTGAAGAAGCAGCCAGAATGCTTAAACCTCAGCACTTGTTCATGTGCTAGTTTGATTTAAAGAAGACTCCAGAGGCTTTCTTGAGCCTCGCATGAATTATTCCCCAGACTTCAATGCTGGCCAAAATATGGCCATCACTAGACCTCAGGTCCCTCCCTCTGTGTGATCTGGCTTTTCACAGAAGATTCAAACCTGACAGCCTTTCCTCTCACACCCAAACTCTTGGCAACTCTTTATTTTCCTTGGGGAATTCTAGAGCCTTTATCTTCACTCACACTTACAAAAGATGTGGCTTGCAATGCTTTAACACTACTACTAATGCAGCAGTTTCTTGGTGAGTAGCATAAGCTTGGGGCCTTTTCTCTTGTCTTGAAGGTGTGCTAGGGCATGGCTGCACTGCAGCCTGTGCTGTACTGCAACAGTGCCTGAGCTGGTGCTGCACTGCCCAGCCTTGCTGCTGCGGCTCCTTCGCAGGGCAAATTGCCACTTCTGCTGTGTGAATGTGGCCAAGGTGTACCTCTACCTTTTACAGAAACTTCAGTGAAAAACTGCATTTCTAGTTTCTCAGATTGTTCACACATCTTAGCTCAAGCCTCTCATGCCCGAGGGGTAAGAACAATATTTTTTTTTGCAAAATTATTGCCCGTAAAGTGAACAGTTTACAGCAGTATGTGTTGAACAGGTCAACTGCAGTAGAGCCCCAAATCGTGATGTCCAAACAAGCAGTGCCTGTTGTGGGAATGGGAGTCAAACAGGAGGGGTAGAGAGCCAATGAGTGAATGGAGGCTACAAGGAAAGGTTTTGATCATCCTTTACCAAAAAGTCCATAAAGTAAGTTTGGCTCAAGGAACAGGCAAGGGTCTGGTCAGTTTTTAGACTAGTTGAAATGAGTCTTCTGTGAAGAAAAGTTTTGGCAATTCATCCGGCAGGACAACTTTGCACATCAGGTTACTGTGATTTAAGTGACATCCTTTTTATCACAATGACATTGAACCAACCTGAAAAATGTTTCAAGATACTAAATCCTTCAAGCTTGATATTTGGAATGGGGTCCTCTTTCAAAACTTGAATTTTCCCATCACTGATGACATCTTTGTATTATGGAGTCCCTTATCTTTCATTCTAATGATATTGCATAGACTTGTCTTTGTGACACACTGAAGACCTGTGATAAAGTGATGCAGTGAATTTTCTCACTGGGATGTAAGAAAAAGATGTCTTCTGGACAGCTTCTACCTTTTTTTTAATAATTTCTACAAAATCCCGTTACAAAACACAAGATAATTCAAAGCAGATAAAGTTTTTATCAGACATCAGATATTTTAAAAAGACAGTAACAATATCACAGGAAGAAGGTGATCATAAAGGCAATCAAATATAATACTTATTTTTAAAGGGTCTGAAAATTTATTTTATGTATACATGTACTTTATTTGCATGTCTGCACTGCTTCAAGTTGTTACTGTCCAATCACTCTTCAGCCATTTCCTTGTAGGCTAACATTGTGATATGGTGAATGCATGTCAGTTTAACAGCACATTCATTAAAAAATGTCACCAGAGCCAGGTAGGGCCTGATCCACTGCCCATGGAAAATCAATGAAAGCTTTTCAGTTACTTCTAAAGCCTTTGAGTTGGTTGGTCTCATAAGGAATATTAGTAAAGGATATGAAGATAAGTGGTTTCTGCTGATTTCCCAAAAGCTTTGTACAATTTTCAGTGTACTCCCATGTAAGCCTGTCCTCGCTAAGTTAGTAGGTCTGTGTACATGCCTCACAAAAGATACATAGAGTAGGATGCTGTGTGAAGAGAGATATCTCTAAAAATTCCTACAAGTACTATAAGAAACATACTTTAACATCAAAGCAGTGCCTCTTATGCATAATAATAAATTCAGACCGCGGGGAGAAGAGGGTCCGTTTTTAGTGTTGGTTCATTTAAAAATGTTTTCAGTAGATCATACACCTGGGGGGAACACCCCATATTATAGAACTTGCTGCAAATGTTCCAGACATATCGTTTAATTAAAATACCAAATATCTTTCACTACAGTCCGGTTAACCTTTGTAAACTAAACAATTACTTACAGGACTTTCCTCACAAGATAAACTTCTGGCAGTGGATACATAAACACACTTTGTGGGCTGAGTCCTTTTCCACTAACATACTTTGTTTTTGGCACAGTAAAAAATAAGAGAGGGGAGGGTGGAAGGATCAGCCACTTCCCGACATCTAAAATCTTTATCAGTACTAGCAACCCCTCGGCTTGGTGTCAGTGATTTGTGGTATTGTTGTTTATCTGTGTATCACTCACTTGGACGCGCTGTTTAGATCCAAAGGTCTCAAGACCATTTGCAATCTCTTCTAGGCTTGCTGTACCAGACAGAGCAGACATCTGGCTGTCAGTTATAATTGCATCCTGCACCAGAAGTTGTTTTTAAATACTCCTGATTCCCTTTGAACGCTGAACTGTGATGCACAGCAGTTTCAAGCCATTACTGCAAGAGGCAAAGTCAATCCATGGCTTTAGCCCAGTTTGAAGCAAGATTTATGAGGGACGGTGGGGAGGGGGGCCATTTTACAAAAGGGTGGCTGTTTGAGCCTGCTTGGGTTTTAATGATACAGCAGTTTCCTTTCCAGCCTGTACAACTTATTCTTTGAACGCTGACAGAAATAGTGCATCAGAAAAGTATATTTGTGGTGTTGCCATGTTTACTGTTTCCTGTTGTCTTTCTTTGGAAGTATTTTAACAGAAATTAGGACTTCACATAAAAACCCTACAGCCTCTGGGATGAAAGGATTTACTATTAGGTTTCCTTCTCACTCTAACATGGTGGACTGTGATTTAAACCCTACGGACTCATGGCAGGATATGATGCCAATTAAAAGCATGAAACCTAATTTTTTGACAGAATAATCACATAATCCCCTTTCTATTATCTGGCTAAAGGGTTATTGACAGCACCTTTATTTCTCAGCCCAAATCTTGGATTTATTAGGCTAACAAACTGCTCTTGTTTAAGTTATATAGGCCAATGATTATTGTTGAATGTCCAGGCGCAGGACTGCATTCAATATTGTAAAGGGATGTTTTTCCCCTGGTAATTGTCACACTGGGTCAAGAATGCACAGAAATGTAAGTGGACAGCTGGTTTTGGTTGAAAGCAGAGTTCTGATTTGCTCTTTAATACCAAATCAATTATAAAGTAATTTAATAACAAATCTTATAAAGTGAAACATTACAGTGAAAAATTCAGCTGGAGTCTCTTCTGAGCTCTGAATTCAGTTTGCATGGAGTACATAAGAAGTTTGATGCAAAACCATTACTGGATTAGAGACAAGACAGAGGTTAAGTTCTGCCTCTCTGGGTTGCCAGTCAAGACTGCTTGAGCCCAATACGTGATCTACATTGTTTTGTCAAGGCAAGACTTTTGGTAAGATAGACGATGCTGATGCACTGTTGGAAATGACCTAAGCCTCTCTGCTTTGACAGCTGATTTGACACCAGTGAAGAGTCCAGAGGCCAGTATTTGCCATTCAGTTCAGCCCCTGGTGGACTGCTATCTATATTACATATGGGTTTTCCCCAGAAATGTTTCACATTTACAGACATTTTGTGCAGCAGCATCTGAAATGGGGAGGAATCTCTCTCTCTCTCTCTCTCTGTGTCACATACACGCTCACATAAACTGGAGCCTGCAATTTCCCTAATCACTAAAATCCCTTCTCCCCATGTGTAAGTTGTTAACCTTCATTACATCCCCAAGGGGACATACACTAAGCAGAGGCCTGTTAAAATGAAAATAACCATCCCTCCAAATTGCCAAATCATCATATTAAAAAGTCCCCTTCTTATAAAGCAAGGTTCATCATTTGCAGTGCCAGGCTAATTCCTGCTCAGAGTTGAATGTAATTATTTCTGCTATATGGTTTTATTTTTTAAAAAACTTCATTGGCTTCTGCAGCATCACAACAGCACGCATTGTGTTAAATCTTCTTAAAGTTACAAGTTCTAAGATGAAGATACACCTTAGAGTTACTAGAAAATTCATATGGAGACTGCTTTCACATGTATACATATGTTGTTTTCTTTGAGCTTCAAGGTTAATTTTTACCCTGTGTGTTTTCCAGATGCACACAGGATTTTCCCCTCATTTCCTGTCTCATTCCTAATCTAAAATCTACTGCCATTTCATAATAATTAAAAAAAGAGCTGGGCTGTTGAGTGAGCAGAGGAACTCCGGTGCTGAGTCGGGTGTGCCAGCCCTTCTGAACCACCATTTTATCGCTGTTGCATGTGGACTGCAAAATGGTGGTTCCTATGATTTTGATGAACAGGGACCTGCAATACACTCGTTGCGCGGTCATGAAAAATGCCCTCGCCCCGGCTAAAAAAAGGCTGGCTTCTCTTGCCGGTGCTTGCCTTTGTGCCTGTCTCTCTGTGCTTTCATAGCCCTCGGTCGCCTCAGGACTGCCCATAATTCCTCTGCGAGATCTACAAAGCCACTAAACGCTGATTTCTAATTTAAAGTTCCTCAGAAGTAGCCACGGTGCTGCGTGCATGACATACAACCCCAAATGGTAAGAGGACAAAATCACAGTAATTTTGTGCCTTGTGTGTTTATTAATAGAGGACCAAATGTCACACAGGCAGTAGTTGCAGGACCAGTTTGTATGGAGAATGAATGTTTTGCTCATGAATAAATGGTCCCTCCAGATCAAGGTTGAGGTCATTGGCAAGATCTAGGCGTTAGCTCATTCTAAAGCTATGTGCACATGCGAATACAGGAGTTAATGCTTGGACTGTCAGTATCTCTCTTTCATAAGAGATGTGTTCAGCCTATTTTTTTGGTAATAGTTGGATACAAACAGTTTATCCCACACTTCAGTGTAAATATGTTGCCGGCAAAATAGCAGCCAAAGCAGGCAGTGACCTTGGGCTACCACTAGCTCGGTATCAAAGAGCACCACAAAAGAGGGTTAGGAAAATGCTAATGAAATGGAAATTGCCTGTGATTACCCACAGCAGGATGAGCATCCTCTTTTGCCTGGGAAGAAATAATTTCCTTTCACCCAGGTACTCAGCTCCTGTAGTGCGTTACGGAAAGCAGCTTCACAGTGTGCCGGTAACCACGGATGCTACACAAATATGCTAGCCGTTGAGAAGCCATGTGTAGTTCCCCGCCCCCCCCGGATAAAATAGATCCACAGCAACAGTATTTATGGTCTACACAACAATATTATTTTTCTCTTCGGTTTGTAAGGGTTGTAAATAGAAAAAAAAAAAAAGGCTAAGCTATTAAATCTAGGGATAACAAGGCTCTTAAAGCCAGGTTTATTGTACCGGGGTAGGTAAAAGCTTTACGTTTTTTGATCGGCGGGTGTTAAATATCCTGCCTGCGCCAGGATTCCTGCGCGGGTGTTATTTACGTCCCTGAATCTCTGGGAGCAGAGGGAGCGGACAGCTGTCCTTAAACTGCGGGCACCACCTGGCGGCGGGCGCGCGGCGG